>NC_081183.1:121289841-121525847 GCF_029867415.1 Vicia villosa
AGTTTTCAGGCCGTCACAGAGTATGCATATGGAATATGACTCGACAAACAAGACAACACAACATACTCATCAAAATCACATATCGTCACAAGGCATAAGCCTATATTACAATCACATTACCATTTATTCGAGGTAATTCATGTCACCATAATATTTCACCTCCCTTAGTCACAAAATTATCGTCAAGAATATATATACAACATCACGTATTATCAATTATCACAAACATGTCATGTTTCGACACATCACGACAAACATATAATTGCAAACATTAACGAAATCATCACAACATCATCATGTTTCGGTATATCACAACAAATCAACACATTGAGTCAATTCACATTAGTCTCGTAATTCTCTATAAATTAGTCGTTTAATCAACTCATTAACCCACTATCAACTAACCAAAATCATTCACCTAATATTCTCTAATTAATTATATATATCTTACATCACTACCGGTTAGCTAAGTTTTCGGTTAAATCCTTAATATTCATAACTTTACGAATTTTTGGGTTATACTCCCAAGTCACTAAAAACACAACTCAACGGGTTAATTCAGATACAATTCTATTCTTTACCGATTATTCGATTCGTTCGGTTAAATTCTCAAGATATCGTAATTTACCGACAAACCGAATAATTAATCTAAGTCTAAATATTTTCTAATTAAATAGGCTTATTGAAAATTAATTCAACCATTAATTTAATCGACCGATTAATATCACAATTTCAACAAAATAACATCACCACGTTAATGTACTAATTAAACTTAACTACCACGTCAATTTTCATCAAATTCCGGACAACTAAATATACGGCTAAATTCGACTATTTCGTCAAACGGGACTGTTTACATTTCATTAGTCCTCTAACTACTACTATTTCTAATTATATTCATTTCTATCATTGTAGTTCATTAATTATAATACTATTATATATAAAGCCATGGAATACAATTTAATGCAACAGAAGGAAACAATTACTAGAAAACAAGTTGCAACAGAAAGAAACAAAGCTACAGTATACGAATGCAATGCAATGAAGGGAAACAGTAAATGGTTTATAATGCCAATGTGTCGACCGTCAATGGAAAATGAAATCTGACCGTCGTAGCTCGCACAGACTCACGTTTTCTTATTTTCTTGTTTCTTCGCACAGCAGCAATACCAGCAATACCATAAACAATTTCTATTTCAAGATTATGTTAAATAAATTAATTAATTTTTTTTTCCAGCAACAATCAACACAAGATAATGTAATAAATCTACACACCCAATTTCCCACATACAATTGTTCATAAGCCCAATTATAGGAAGAGAACCCCACCCTTACCTTATCAAATGAAGCAACTCAATGGGTCTTCAATTGCATCTCCAAGCTTGTTCTTCTTGGCTTGCCTCCTTCTCTTCACAACTTGATTTTCCCCAAATGACAACACTACTCTTCTATCTCTAAAACCCTAATTTTATTCTTTGCAATTGGGCTTAGCCTTCACACTATTTTTCACAAACCAACTTAGGCCCAATAAGATAATTAATCCAAAATAACCAATATATCACTTTTAATAATATTCCGTCGATATAATAAATTCCGACTTGAAAATAATATTATTCTTAATATATTCTTCGACCGTCCGACTAAAATTCAACTTTTAACTTAATAAATTCAAATACGCTTCTTAAAATAACACCGACAATCCAAATTCGACCAATATATCATATTTCCGGTCTAATCTTAATTATTCAGAAAATTCCTTAAACTTTAAATATTATTCCAATAATATTTCTAATACTGAAAATATCAAAACTCTTGATTAAATATCGATCCACTATCCCGAACTAATACCGACTAAATCGTCTCAAAATACGAAAACTTCACTAAATACTCCAAACGTCTAGATTAAGCAAATAATCGATTTTCCGGGCGTTACAACTCTCCCCCACTGAGAATATTTTTGTCCTCGAAAATCTACTTGACAACCCCATCGCAACCAAATCTCGTATCCAATTCTCAAATATCCAAATCGCGTTTGGTAACACTTCAATCACTACTTCTTCGGCACAACAACGATTCCACAAGAACACAAGCACATTACTATTCTTACCAGATTCACAATAATCTACGACCCAATGCAGCATCCTGGCTCATCGCACTTATTCCAACAGTCTATCAATCCAAACATCAAGATAACTCCATTTCAAAGTCTTCTGACATATCGTCCTTCACTTCTTACCAGTCGTATCACAACAGCGCAACACAATGCCTCCGCTGCGCGACTCTGATAATTCTCCTTTAAGTCACTGCCTTGTTAAAACTCCGTCAACTGTATGGTTCACAAATTTTCAATCCAACGCAGACTTTCCTTAATACTCATTTTCGCATCGGTTTTACCGTTACTTCCAAATCTTTCCCTTGCGACATTCGCTTGTACAATACTCACTACTTCGAATTATTCATTTCGTCAAACTCTTACTCAACCACTCCTCTTATCAAGTTACACAAACTGGTGAGCGACTACCTTCGCGACATAACATCAATACTATTTCCCTAATAATAAGATAGTGAGACAGATCTATAACATTCAGTACGATTGTCATCTACCATTAACAATGGATTGAGGGTGATCAGTTCCCCAATTTGTCAATTAGTATTCGACAACCATAGCAGAGTATAAACTGTGGTTACTTCATAATAGCGTACTTTCCAAATTCTCACTCAAATCCATTAACACGTCATAATCCAATAATTCACTTTGGGTTTTTATAATTCCTACAACTTCCTACTCATTATATCTCGTCGATTAGACACCGACATCCAAACATTTTACAAAATCCTCTTCATAGTCACTTAACATCCCACAAACGTCAACGCCTTTCCATTTTTAAAATTACTTCTATACTCGTATTTCACAATTCATCTCATTATCTTTCCAACGCTTCAAACGGAGCTCAAATCGGATATTCGAAACTCAAGTTATGAATTTTTAAAGTTTCACAATGATTCTAAATTCTCTGCGACTTGCTTACGGAGATCCTACTCCGAAACTCACTTTTCTTCGACTTAAGCATGTTCCAAACATCCCCTAGCATAACTCCTCATCTTTAAACTCTTTATAACTCGAGAGGTGCATTCTTTCATCAAATTCCAGTCTTAAATATCACTGAGACAACAATCCTATTCACAAGCTACACGTATCTTCGAGTTTCCAACTCAGACTCGCGATTCACAACACTTCACGCATCGACTACATCTGACAATCACTTATGCGAATCCAACATAAAGTCCACTGCAACTTCATTGCTCTCTTACTCTTCAAACATCGACATTTCACACAAAGGTTACCCGCATCGACAACTCCATAGTCTTCAACCATGCTGAACATCGCAACTCTATGAATTCTGCTTCCCAAAATCATTCTTAACTTCACGTCGCCTTCAAATCCGGATAACATCCAAAACTCTCAACAACACTTGAATCGTCGCTTATTGACAGCATACCAGACTATCTCTTACAACAGAACCTCTTCAAGAAGCAAGGCTTCTCCCCCACTTATTGTCAAACTACTTCCTGCAACAAAACAAATAAGTACCAACAGTGTTTTACACACATGTCATGTACTATAGGATAAAACACTGACAACATTCATCTGTCGTACAAACTCAATAGACTCGACAACTTGGCCGGACAGACCGACCTGCTCTGATACCACTAATGTAACACCCCATTTATACCCGGTAATTGTAATGCGGAAAATATCAGAGTATTTAAAAATTTCTCGACAAACAAATGAGGCGTCACATATTCACTTCAACAATAAATCACTTCATCGCATTTAGCGGATACATAGCACTTTCTAAAATAGAATAACTTCTTTTATTAATAAAACAGCGGAGTCATGATTCTCAATTTCTGAATCAAGTAACATTTTAATCACATAAACAACATCATATTAATAAAGCAACTTCACTTAACATATCATCCTAATAAACCAGGATAGTCACAATAAACAACAACATCATAAACATTATAAATCGTCCCCCCGAGTGCTACGTATCAGAGCGACAACCGACTCGATTAACGGCAACTAAATCTTCATACTCGAACACCTGCACATTACCAATATAAAGGCAACGGCGAACAAGAGAAAAGGGTGAGATATCAAATCATATAAGTGAGCGTATGATAAATTGTATATTAAAATTCAGACATATATAGTTATCACATCACCAGTATTAATATTGCCATACACTTCATACTTTCACTAACTCACAAATCTCACATTCTTCTCATTGCATCATAAGTCACACTACTTCACATTCGCATCAATTATATATAAACATATCAGTCATTCACTTGCAAGTCAAATCATGATACATCACGAGTATAAATCACAATTTTAGTCTCAAAACATCACAGCATATAGGTCACCCATCTAGTCACAAAACATCACATATACGGCTAATCACAAAACATCACATATAAGTCACACCAGACATATTCTGTTAATTGCATTCACAAACATCGATATCATCATACTATTCACAAAATCATCAATTCACATCTTCACATACTTCCATCATTTAACAAGTCACAATATACAATCACGATATAGTCACAAAACGTCACAACTAGGAATCACATAAGACACATGGGACATGACTCATGTATATGCATGTGGTACCAATCGGAGCTTCAGCCCCCGTCACCAATTGCCATTTGGCACGTCATGTTTGCCATAGTTTTCAGGCCGTCATGTTTGCCATAGTTTTCAGGCCGTCACAGAGTATGCATATGGAATATGACTCGACAAACAAGACAACACAACATACTCATCAAAATCACATATCGTCACAAGGCATAAGCCTATATTACAATCACATTACCATTTATTCGAGGTAATTCATGTCACCATAATATTTCACCTCCCTTAGTCACAAAATTATCGTCAAGAATATATATACAACATCACGTATTATCAATTATCACAAACATGTCATGTTTCGACACATCACGACAAACATATAATTGCAAACATTAACGAAATCATCACAACATCATCATGTTTCGGTATATCACAACAAATCAACACATTGAGTCAATTCACATTAGTCTCGTAATTCTCTATAAATTAGTCGTTTAATCAACTCATTAACCCACTATCAACTAACCAAAATCATTCACCTAATATTCTCTAATTAATTATATATATCTTACGTCACTACCGGTTAGCTAAGTTTTCGGTTAAATCCTTAATATTCATAACTTTACGAATTTTTGGGTTATACTCCCAAGTCACTAAAAACACAACTCAACCGGTTAATTCAGATACAATTCTATTCTTTACCGATTATTCGATTCGTTCGGTTAAATTCTCAAGATATCGTAATTTACCGACAAACCGAATAATTAATCTAAGTCTAAATATTTTCTAATTAAATAGGCTTATTGAAAATTAATTTAACCATTAATTTAATCGACCGATTAATATCACAATTTCAACAAAATAACATCACCACGTTAATGTACTAATTAAACTTAACTACCACGTCAATTTTCATCAAATTCCGGACAACTAAATATACGGCTAAATTCGACTATTTCGTCAAACGGGACTGTTTACATTTCATTAGTCCTCTAACTACTACTATTTCTAATTATATTCATTTCTATCATTGTAGTTCATTAATTATAATACTATTATATATAAAGCCATGGAATACAATTTAATGCAACAGAAGGAAACAATTACTAGAAAACAAGTTGCAACAGAAAGAAACAAAGCTACAGTATACGAATGCAATGCAATGAAGGGAAACAGTAAATGGTTTATAATGCCAATGTGTCGACCGTCAATGGAAAATGAAAGCTGACCGTCGTAGCTCGCACAGACTCACGTTTTCTTATTTTCTTGTTTCTTCGCACAGCAGCAATACCAGCAATACCATAAACAATTTCTCTTTCAAGATTATGTTAAATAAATTAATTAATTTTTTTTTCTTTTTCCAACAACAATCAACACAAGATAATGTAATAAATCTACACACCCAATTTCCCACATACAATTGTTCATAATCCCCATTATAGGAAGAGAACCCCACCCTTACCTTATCAAATGAAGCAACTCAATGGGTCTTCAATTGCATCTCCAAGCTTGTTCTTCTTGGCTTGCCTCCTTCTCTTCACAACTTGATTTTCCCCAAATGACAACACTACTCTTCTATCTCTAAAACCCTAATTTTATTCTTTGCAATTGGGCTTAGCCTTCACACTATTTTTCACAAACCAACTTAGGCCCAATAAGATAATTAATCCAAAATAACCAATATATCACTTTTAATAATATTCCGTTGATATAATAAATTCCGACTTGAAAATAATATTATTCTTAATATATTCTTAGACCGTCCGACTAAAATTCAACTTTTAACTTAATAAATTCAAATACGCTTCTTAAAATAACACCGACAATCCAAATTCGACCAATATATCATATTTCCGGTCTAATCTTAATTATTCAGAAAATTCCTTAAACTTTAAATATTATTCCAATAATATTTCTAATACTGAAAATATCAAAACTCTTGATTAAATATCGATCCGCTATCCCGAACTAATACCGACTAAATCGTCTCAAAATACGAAAACTTCACTAAATACTCCAAACGTCTAGATTAAGCAAATAATCTATTTTCCGGGCGTTACATTATGTCTGTTGATTGTGTTGAAAGATTGGGTCTTGCGTTATCTGCTATGAACGGAGAAATGGTTGTCGATACTCCGGCTAAGGGGTCGGTGACTACTTCTCTTGTGTGTCTAAAGTGTCCCGTGTCACTTTTCGACAGAGACTTTCTTGTTGATTTTGTTTGCTTGCCGTTGAGAGGTTTGGATGTGATTTTGGGGATGAACTGGTTAGGGCATAACCATGTTCACATTAATTGTTTTGATAAGTCTGTGAGGTTTTCTTCTCCTGAAGAGGAAATCTTAGAGTTGTTATCGGCCAGACAGTTGGGTTTGTTGATGAAAGAAGATGTTCAAGTGTTCGCATTGGTTGCTTCAATGTCTATTGTGAATTAGGCTGTAATAGAAAGGTTGACGGTGGTATGTGAATTTCCTGAAGTTTTCCCTGATGAACTTCCCGATGTGCCGCCTTGGAGAGAGGTTGAGTTCTCTATTTATCTTGTACCTGGTACTAGATATGTGTCTATGGCGCCATACATGATGTCTGCTTCAGAGTTGTCCGAATTGAAGAAGCAATTGGAAGAGTTGCTTGAGAAGAGATTTGTGAGACCTAGTGTGTCACCGTGGGGAGCTCCAGTGTTGTTGGTTAAGAAGAAGGATGGGAGTATGAGGCTTTGCATTGATTATCGTCTGTTGAATAAGGTGACGATCAAGAATAAGTACCCACTTCCAAGAATTGATGATTTGATGGATCAATTGGTTGGTGCTTGCATGTTTAGCAAGATTGATCTAAGGTCGGGTTACCATCAGATTAAGGTGAAGGATGAGGATATGCAGAAGACGGATTTCACAACACGTTATGGACATTATGAGTATTCTATGATGCCCTTTGGTGTGACTAATGCACCTGGAGTATTCATGGAGTACATGAACCGTATCTTTCATGAGTATCTGGATCGCTTTGTGGTGGTGTTCATTGATGATATTTTGATTTATTCCAGATCAGAATCAGATCATGCTGAGCATTTGAAGTTGGTGTTGCAAGTCCTGAAAGAGAAGAAGTTGTAAGCTAAGTTGCCCAAGTGTGAGTTCTGGTTGAAAGAGGTTAGCTTCCTTGGTCATGTCATTTCGGGTGATGGCATCGTCGTGGATCCGTCTAAAGTTGATGTCGTGTTGAGATGGGAAACTCCTAAGTCAGCTACCGAGGTTCGAAGCTTTTTGGGATTAGCGGGTTATTATAGAAGGTTCATTGAAGGTTTCTCTAAGTTATCCCTTCCGTTGACCAAGTTGACTTGTAAGGGTAAAGTTTTTGTATGGGATGTTTCTTGTGAAGAGAGCTTTGTTGAGTTGAAGAAAAGGTTGACGTCGGCACCGATTATGATATTGCCTAATCCAGAAGGATCGTTCGTGGTTTATTGCGATGCTTCTAAGATGGGTTTAGGAGGCTTGCTCATGCAAAATGATAAGGTTGTTGCTTATGCATCGAGACAATTGAGAGTTCATGAGAAGAACTATCCTACGCATGATTTAGAGCTTGTTGTTGTTGTGTTTGTTTTGAAGATTTGGAGGCATTATCTTTATGGTTCTAGATTTGAAGTCTTTAGCGACCATAAGAGCTTAAAGTATTTGTTTGACCAAAAGGAATTGAATATGAGACAACGAAGATGGTTGGAACTATTGAAGGAATATGATTTCGGTTTGAACTATCATCCAGGAAAGGCTAATGTTGTTGCCGATGCTTTGAGTCACAAGACTTTGCATATGTCGGCAATGATGGCTAAGGAGTTAGAATTAATTGAGCAATTTCGAGATATGAGTTTGGTATGTGAAGTGACTCCTACGAGTGTCCGATTGGGTATGTTGAAGATTAACAATGATTTTTTGGATAGTATCAGAGAAGCCCAGAAGTTGGATGTGAGATTGGTTGATTCAATGGTTGGAGTCGATCAAGTTGAGAATGGTGATTTCAACTTGGATGTGCACGGTGTGTGAGGTACCGCGATCGGATTTGTATTCCCGATGATATGGATTTGAAAAGAGCTATTCTTGAGGAAGGTCATAGGAGTAATCTGAGTATTCATCCCGGAGCTACAAAGATGTACCAAGATTTGAAGAATTTGTTTTGGTGGCTTGGAATGAAGCGTGACATAGCTCATTTTGTGTATGCATGTTTGACTTGTCAGAAGTCAAAGATCGAACATCAGAAGCCTGCTGGTTTAATGCAACCGTTAGAAGTTCCTGAATTGAAATGGAATAGTATTTCTATGGATTTTGTGACGGGTTTGCCGAATACCGTGATAGGACACGATTCAATTTGGGTGGTTGTCGATAGGCTTACGAAGTCGGCGCATTTCATACCTATTAACATCACTTATCCGGTTCCGAAGTTGGTGGAAATTTATGTCCGTGTGATCGTGAAGTTGCATGTGGTTCCTTTGTGTATTGTTTCGGATAGAGATCTGAGGTTCACTTCAGATTTTTTGAAGAGTTTACAAGAGGTGTTGGGTTCTAAATTGAGCTTGAGTTCGGCATATCATCCTCAGACAGATGGTCAAACGGAGAGGACGATTCAATCTTTAGAGGATTTGTTGAGATCTTGTGTTCTTGAGCAGGGAGGTACGTGGGATACTTATCTTCCATTGATCGAGTTTACATACAACAATAGTTACCATTTGAGCATTGGAATGACACATTTTGAGGCGTTGTATGGTCGGAGATGTAGGACTCCGTTGTGTTGGCACGAATCTGGTGAGAGTGTAGTACTTGGACCTGAGATTGTACGAGAGACTTCCGAGAAAATTAATTTGATTCGGGAGAAGATGAAGGCTTCTCAGAGTAGGCAGAAGAGTTACCATGATAAGAGGAGGAAAGATTTGGATTTCCAAGTTGGTGATCATGTATTTTTAAGAGTTACACCAACGACTGGTGTGGGAAGAGCCTTGAAGTCAAAGAAGCTAACTCCTCGTTTTATCGGACCATATCAGATTTCCGAGACAGTTGGTAATGTGGCATATAGAGTGGCCCTACCGCCTAACCTTTAGAATTTGCATGACGTGTTTCATGTGTCAAAACTTCGGAAGTATGTTTCGGATCCTTCGCATGTGATTCATATGGACGATGTGCAAGTGAGAGATACTCTCATGGTAGAGACCATGCCCATAATAGTTGAGGATCGCGAGACGAAGACGCTTAGAGGTAAAGAGATTGCTTTGGTGAAGGTCGTTTGGTCGGGTGCTACCGGTGAAAGTTTGACGTGGGAATTGGAGAGCAAGATGCGCGAGTCGTATCCTGAGTTATTTGTTTGAGGTAATTTTCGAGGACGGAAATATTCTAAGTGGGGGGGAGAGTTGTAACGCCCATTTTTAGCTTGCGCATTTTATTTAATTATGTCATGTTATGTTATGTGTTTTATTTCACTAATTAAGTGTTTATGTGGTATTTATGATATTTTGGGAATTAATAGTAAATAGCATAAGTTAAATATAAGTCGATGAATTAGGAGAGTTATTGGGCCCAAGTAGGTGTTAGTAAGTGTAGGGTGTAATTTAAGGCCCATTAGAATTATGAGAAAGATAGTAAGTTAACTAAAACAAGGGTTTTAGAGGTTTAGAGAATAGAAAACTCTTTTTACACAAAATTAGGAAATAGAAGAGGAGAGTGAAGAGAAGAGAAAGGCAGAATTCCAAGATCAAGTTCATAGAGTTGGCTTCAATCACAACCTAAGGTAAGGGTGGGATTCTTTCTTGCTAAAGGGATGTATGATGATGTTTTGGGTGGGAATTAATTGTATGTTTGTATCCATGGAAGTTGTGTGTAGAGATGTTAGGGTTTATGAACAAAATGCATGAATTTATGATTTGAAATGTGTTGTAATTGATATGTAGTGATGAATGATGATAGATTTATGCTTATATCTGGTTAATTGATGTATGGATTGTATATGGGTTAGTGGGTGTTGTATGAGGGGATTAGGGAAGAAAAATGGTGAAATTTGAGTTTTCACGCATCCTGGGTCGACCTATGTAGAAGCTGAGTCGACCTAAACAACCCAGTAAGCAAAAAATCTATTTTTCCTTCAGTTACGTCAACCTAAAGGAGTTTTGAGTCGACCTAAAGGAGTTTGCGTCGACCTGAGAGATGTCTGCGTCGACCTAGGGGTTCAATTTTGAGCAGATTTTGTAAAGAGCATAACTTTTGAACCGTAAATCTTTTTCAAGTGCCGTTTGAACCTACGTAAAGCCCTAATTGATGTTATACCATTGACTATTGTTAGTGTAACTTTGGAAACACTTTGAATCTTTTCTTGAATTGAGTTTTGTTGACATTGGAGATTCTGAATTAACTATGTCGTTTAAGTTGATCATGTCGTTCACGTGGAATATATCGTTTGAGTCGATTATGTCATTAAGTGTGATTGAGAATGTGCATCATTGAGTCACATTCATTTTGAATTGTTTGAGATGGGCCTTGTGGAAAATGTTTGAGACGGCCCAATGGCAATTTTTTGAGACGGGAGTTTACTCCAATGGTACCATATGCATTTGCATTGTACGTGTTCATAAGTAAAGTCGCATGATTAGTTATAATTGAATAATTGTGTGTGCATAACATGAATGTTAACTTGTGTCGAGGTGATGGTTGTTTCGTTGATTTATATGTGATAATTGACTATGTGTGCCTTAATTGAGATTGATATTATTGTTATTGGTAAGATGTTGAATGATGTGAATAGTAGTAAGTGATATAGGACGAGAAGTGGTGACCAAATGTATGATCATTTCTATGCTTTGAATATTATCATACGCTCCTTTATCATGAATGATATCTCACCCCTTCTGTTTGAATGTTACCCTTCGTTGGTAACGTGCAGGTATTGATGCGGACTAGTTGTGTACCTATAGCTCGAGTCGGTGTGTGTCGATGCTCTGATACGTAGCACTCGGGGGACGTTGGATTACTTGTTTATGTTTTATTTCTTATCGTTTATGTTGTTAAAACTTCTCCGTTATGTTATGTTGAAATTTGTTGGATAGATTGTGCCATGTGGCCATGATGTTATGACTTATATTGTCGTTGATACTTGATTTCCGCTGTGACATGAATACTTCTTTAATAGTGATGATTAATGACTTCGATATTGTTCTCCTATGTGTGTGTTATGTATCTAAGTAAATGAGCATGATATGTGCATGTAACTTTGGTTGTTATTGTGATGCCCTGAATTGTTTTGTTCCTTTTATTTTTTTAAGATTTTGTACTCTAATACTTCCTGTTAATTGCGGGGTAGATTTGGGGTGTTACAAAATTTCTGGTTGAGCTTCTGTTGATACAATTTTTGAAATTAAAACAGGAGCAGAGACAGGTTCAGAAATAACAATACCTGAAGATTTTTTCTTCTTCTGAGGCTTAGCATGACCTTCTCCAATAGTCTTCCTCTTCTTCTCCTTCTACTTCTCTTCCTTCCTTGCTTCCTTCTGTTCTTCCTTCTTATTTTCCTTATTCTCTAGTTTCTTTTCTTCTTTCTTATCCTCTTTCTTTTATTCTTTCTTCTTTCTTCTCTTTTATCTTCTCCTTATTATCTTTCCTTCTTTCTGGTTGGTCTAACTTCCTTTTCGTCCTCTTTTCTTTCTCTTTCACTAACTCTGGAACTTGATCAGCTGTAGTGACAAGCTTTTGTTTGCTTATCCATATAGGATCAAAGATAGAGTCATCTTTACACATAGATATATAGCGGACAACAACATCAGGATGTTCATTTTTGAAGAACAATTCAAAGTCAGCCAGAGCATGAGCTTTTCTGGTCAGAACTTCAGTGTTCACACTAGGAGTAGCACCGATTGTAACAGCCCGAGCCTTCAGCGTTCCCGGCACTATCACCTCACGATCTTCTCTACCCCCCTCACTAGTAGAGTTTTTGCCTTTCGTGGGAATCGAACCCTGTACCCTGGGGTTCAAGTACATGTTCATTCCATTCCCACTACCACTTGAGCTAGTAGCTCAATTGGTAGTGGGAATGGAATGAACATGTACTTGAACCCCAGGGTACAGGGTTCGATTCCCACGAAAGGCAAAAACTCTACTAGTGAGGGGGGTAGAGAAGATCGTGAGGTGACAGTGCCGGGAACGCTGAAGGCTCGGGCTGTTACATAAAAAGGCGCCTTTTAATGTAACACCCTGGATTTCCGCTTACCCCGCAGGGCTTCCGGCCTACCAAGCATGTCACCAGCTTAATCAATAATCCCCCCTAGGTCCGCTTACCGGCTGCCCAGGAAATATTGTTTTTGCCTCCCGCAGGAATCGAACCATGTACCTAGGGGTTAAGTACGTATTCATAGCAATTCCTGCTACCAATTGAGCTAGTAGCTCAAGTGGTAGCAGGAATTGCTATGAATACGTACTTAACCCCTAGGTACATGGTTCGATTCCTGCGGGAGGCAAAAAAAATATTTCCTGGGCAGCCGGTAAGCGGACCTAGGGGGATTATTGATTAAGCTGGTGACATGCTTGGTAGGCCGAAAGCCCTGCGGGGTAAGCGGAAATCCAGGGTGTTACACCGATGGTCTTAATTAAGCCCATCTTCTTCAAAGTGTTAGCATTCATAGTGCTTTCACTCGTTTCATAGATATCCTTGATAATTCCAGCTCTCTCCAGATCCTCAACTATTCTGGTTTGAACCAGAAAATCTATAATGACACTCCCAAAAGGAGTAATGTTTCTCTTGAACTTAGGATTCTTCGATCTGGATTGTTCTCTGGATTCCCTCACATGATTCCACATGTGGTTGAAGATGATGAAAGGAAGATCCACCTTTTCTTGTTTACCAATACAATACATAATGTATTGTTAGTCCTTGTTAACATGGTTTGGAGAAACAGTTGCCTTTCTATGATAAATGCAACCCAGAAGAATCTTAGCCCAGATTCTGTAAGGAGACTTTAGTTCCTTGATTTCTGTAAATTATTTCCTAGACTTGAAGATTTCTTCATACACATCATTCCACTTTGTTCTTCCTACAATTGCTCCAGAAACACCTTCAACAGTTTCCAACCCAAACAATTTTCTTAACAGATTTTCAGTAATGGAGAACAGTTCGCCATGAACAATGGAAAGAATAGCTTTAGGCATGACAGTTGCATGAACCCAAAATTCTTTACCAAATCTGGATAAACTGGTCCACACAAACCGTAGAAGAATGCTTGCCATCCTTGAAAAATCATGTTATCCTTCAAATGAATGTCATGGGCTTCCAAATTATCAAAATCAACCGTCAGTCTGTCTTTCTTTTAATTCAATTCAATTCCTTCTCCTAACACAAAGGAGAAGCTTTCCCAATCAATTAGCAACAAACACAAACACATAGACACATAGAAGGTTCCCGTAGAGTACTACGGATATGTAGGGTGCTTAAAACCTTCCCTATGTATAACCGACCTCCCAGACTCCAGAATTTCTAGTCTAGGTGAATCCCCACACTTAGCAAACTCCTAGGGTTTATTTGATATCTTTTTCCCCTTCCTGTTTCATCACACAACGGGCGCTTCCCTCCTTCCAAATTTCGCGTGAAGGGTCTAGCGTGTCGTCCTCCCAAGTGAAACGGGGAGGTAAAAAAAATGACACCACACACATATATGAGGGGTTCTTAAAACCTTCCCCTTGTATAGTCAACACCCGAACCTAAGATCTCTTTTTGTTATTAAAAATAATTTTGGGTTTTATTTCGTTCTATTCCCATTTCCTTTTTAGACAATAAAGCGTGGTGGCGACTTTCATTGAAATAATGAGTCGAGTCAACCAATGACTTCGATCTCAGATTTTCCCCGCTACAATGGGCATCCTTGAGACTAAGCAATTTTAGACATCGGTGATTAGGCTTAAAAGTGCTACTATATTTTCGGGTCAGATAAGGTTGTTGGTGAGAGGCAGAGGCAAATGAGGGGGTCAGTTAAAACTTGGTGAAGAATGTAACAATTGATGCGAGAACATTTTTATCAAAGGATTGTGAAAGGATTCCTTATAAAATGTATATTTAGTGTGTTAAGGGAAAGTTAACTATGTCACAATAAACAACTGCGTTCCTAATTTTTTTAGTACAACGAAATTGGAGAATCAGAGAGCTGGAAAGTGGCTCGATACATCAGTGGCTAAAAATGATCTCTATGGGAGAAGATAAGTTTGCAAATTGTATGGGCTGTGGCTGAAGCATACAATCTAGCTTTCAAGGAAGAATTGATGGATAATTCCCTTGAAATTTCTAACTAGTAGATATTCACCCCCAACATAACTTTAAATCAGCAAGCGTCAAGGAAAAGAGTACAACAACCAGAGATTCCAACATAGGGATTAAGGGGACTAACGACTCTGGTGGTGTTCAATAAGATAAAGCACCAATACATAGTCACAATAATCCATATGCTAAAGCCACTAAAGAGACATGTTATAATTGTAATGGAAGAGGTCATAGATCAAATGTTTTTTCAACAATGAGAGTCACTTATGTTGTAGAAGATGGGAAAGAGGAAAAAGAATTACATGCAACTGAGAAAGATGAAAATGAAGGGGTTGAGTGTGCAGAGTGAGAATCTCATGAGAGAGTAAATTTTTTTGCAGATAAATTTACTAGCATTCAAAGGTGAAGGACATCGCAGGAATTTGTTTAAAGCACATTCTTCTATCTAGAACAAAGTGTGTAATATGATGGTGGATAATGGAGCACGAACATTATAGCGTCGCAAAAATTGATAGATTATTTGATGTTTTTCGTAGAACTACATCAGAAGCCATACACCATCAGTTGGGTAAGGAAGGATTCCCAAGTTCAAGTAACACTAGTCTACATAGTTCCTATCTCCATCCGAAAGCATTACAGAGAAAAAGATACTTTGTGATGTTTTTTATATGAATGTTTGTCATATTTTACATGGTAGGCCTTGAAAGTTTTTTAATGATGTCTCTTATTAAAGATGGGATAATGTGATGATGTTTACATCGAGCACACATAAAATAACACTGTCTCTTTTTTTGCGCTATGATAAGAATCTAGGAGAAAAGAAGTCTAGTTTTTTGGGGATGACACATAGTGAAAAGGAGCTTGATGAGCCTGTTAAGAAAACATACTTTTTATGTCCAAGGGTGATTAAAGAGTTGATGAGTATTGTAAATGAGGAAACAAAATTTCCAAAATAATTGCTAGGGATCCTTGATGATTTCAACGAGTCGACCATATATGAGCGGCCAAATGATTTGTCTTCTATGTGAGATAAATGTAGAAGAAGTCACACGTCAGAAAGTTTTGGTAGAATTTGCGTAAGTTTTGTGTCTGATTATAGAATGACTCTAATTAAGCCATCCATGTTCGTTTCAGAGCCTAAATTAATATTTTAATATTTTCCACATTAGAATAACTCTTGTTAAGCGATCCGAGTTCTTTTCAATATTAAAATACTTTTGGGATATGGATGTCAATTATCTTTTATCATAATAAAATTCGAGAATTTTCTTTTTTAGATAGATTTAAAAGTTTTATCCCACATGTCGCTTGCAAACTTGTATTTCGTTCTAGACTAAGTGCTTATTAATGATTCCGACTGCCTCACCTCATCACTCTTTTTAAGTTAATATATTTTGAAATAATGTCAAATAACTACTTTACATGTTTTAGCCTGAGTTTCATTTACTTATGACAAATAAACACTAATGTTTGAATTGGTACGGGAAATAAATTCTAATGTTTTAAACAAAAATAATTATGTGTAGTTTAAATTATCCATAAAATATAAAACAAATTAGTCACATTATGATATGTAATTTTTACATATAGTAAGTAATGTTCTTACATTATCAGATGATCTTTTAAAACCAAACTTTTCAGAGTTACATCTTCGATTCATAATGTGTGTAATTTAGCTTGTATTATTAGTTAACAATTTCATTAAAATTAAATATTATGTATTGTTTATATTATTCCACCTATCATACCAAAGAAACATACTTTCTTTTCCACAATAAATATTAATCTTATTGAACACCATACATTAAGAATATATGATTATCATATTTAAATTGAAGAAAAATTTTGATTTAAAAAATTTATTATAAATATCCAGTTGTTCACACCCATTATGTTTTTATAATTATATATTTCCGAAAAATATATATGACTGATTTTTAATAGAAAGTGTTGCCTCATAATATTTTATCAGAAAGAAAAGAACTGCATTAAAAAAAAAATAGTTAATTGACTAGTAATTGTATCATAATTAGTCCTTTTTTTTACTCAATTGAGTATTACACGTTGGGCTAAAATAATGAAACTAGTTGACTAGTATTTGTATTATAACTAGTCCTTTTTTTATTCAATTATAATTAGTCATTGAATATTACACATTGTACTGAAATAAATAAACAAAATGACCAGTAATTGTATTATAATTAGTCATTTTTTAAACTCAATTATAACTAGTCATTGAATATTACGTTATTGACTTTCTTGTATTTATTTTTTATTTTTTTATAAGAACGTTCTTGTATTTTAGAGTAATATATTTGTGTTATGTTAGCACAAAGACTACAAGATTGATTTATTTGCATTAGTTAATTGGATCCGTTGTGTTATAAAAGGGAAACAAGAGTTGGTTATTAATTCAAACCACAACACAAAAGCCAATTAATCTCATATCCTCCTCTTTTCAAATTGTAACAATGACTAAATTTATCTTTCGTGAATACATTGGTGTGAAGCCATCGTCAACAAGTTTACGTGATTTTCTAAGTGATATCATCAACTCAAATAGATTTGAATTCCAATTCATTTTGGGCTTTGCAAGTGAGGAGTATGACCAAGATGGAAAAGGCAACGGAAATTTCAAAGAAACTTGGGATGTGGAATACTTCGGTCCAGATAAAGTGAAAGAGTTCAAGAAAAATAATCCAAATGTAAAGGTGGTGATAAGCATCGGAGGTCGTGCTGTTGAAACTCCATTCCGTCCTGCTGAGGAAACTGTATGGACTAGGCAGGCTGTAAATTCACTCAAAGTGCTCATCGGAAAATACAGCAGTGAAAGCGGCAACATAATTGATGGCATTGACATAATTATGAAACTATCAAAACTAGTAATGAGCTATTTGTTAACTGCATAGGCGAAGTTATAATAAAACTCAAGAATGATGATGACCTGAATATTGATGTGGTGTCCATTGCTCCATCCGAGAAAAACGAACTTCACTACCGTGATTTGTTCTATGCAAACAGTGCCAATATCAATTGGATTGATTATCAATTCTACAATCAAAAAAATTATGTATCCACAGTTAAGGACTTTTTAGGGATCTTTGACAATCTAATAAAAGGCTACCCTCCTCAAAAAGTCCTTCCCGGAATTAGCACCGACCCTAATGACAATAAGGATAGTAAGATATCACGAGAGACTTTTATTGCTGGCTGCATACAACTCAAAAAACACTCAAAACTCAATGGTGTTTTTCTTTGGAACGCTAATGACTCCGCACATCCCCCTCCTGGTTCGCACGAACCTTATGTAGTAGAGCATAGCTTGCAAGACATTCTCACTACACCAATTGAGAAGTTACTCGATCGCTAGCTATATCTAAGCCAGCAATTAATCTTTCATATTATAGGTCAAGCATTACAGACTATAATATAGAGCTAGATCCTACGTTCTATGCTCTATATGTTTTAGTCTTTTATATATGTTAAATAAGACCTATGTGTGCTACTTATTTCATGTGTGTTTATGTATTATGTTGCGAGTGTGGAGAATTTTACTTCTCGTATATTAATTTATATGGCTTTAATACAACTTAATAGCTACAATTATTTATTTTATTTTATGTTTTAAATTTCTATAAATATACAACTTTCAAAATTTGTAAACCGATACCAATGTTTCATGGGCTCTACATAATTCCTTGAATATTTGATTTTAATCACTTTTTTAAATGAATAAAATTCATTTAAAATCAAATAAATCATATAATTTCGTGGCAATTGGATTTTGGGCTCTACATATCATGAGGATAGGGATTGGATCTTGAAAATATGGGCCTATTTGCAAAAAAAATCATTTTGAGGCCTTTTGTTTCACATTTTTTCTCTTAAAATGGTCCAACTTTGACAACGCATATCTCCCTCAATTTTTAGGATATGGAGGATTTCTAGGACCTTTTGGAAACCTCAAGATGTCGCCTATAAGCCACTTTGAAATCTTTTTACCATTTGAGGATTTTATCTTGATCATATGGTCTTTGACAAAAAACTGCTTTTGGTTGACTTTCAAAAATGACCTGTAATGTTTTGGTCCATATCTCTCAAATGAAGCATTTCTAGCCTTGGCATGTGAGAGACAAATTTGTAGAGAATTCAATTTCCTTTAAATTGAGATTTGGTTGGAAAATTTCTGATGTTCCATGTGAAAGTTATGGCTAGTCAAAGTTCTGATGACTTTAGGTCAAAAAACCCTAATTTAGAAACTTTAGGTTTTGTTGATTTCTGATATTTCCTTGATGAATCATGATCAATACTTGATCAAATGATGAATGATACTTCAAAATAAGGATGTTGACAAAAAATTAGGAATTTTGATGTACTTTGACCACAGTTGACTCTTAGGTCAAACTAGTCGACTGTTGACTTTCTGAGCAATTGACTGGGCAATCCTTGGTATTGAAGCTTGTACTTTGCCATAGAGATAGTATGAAGCATCATAGGCCATATGAAATCCATTGGAGACTTTGATTAATTGATTTTCTTTAGAGAATTCAAAACCCTAGTTCATTGAGCCATTGTTTAGGAGAGTGTGTCTTTGAGCCTTGAACTTTGGTATGAGCTTGAAAGGAGAAATGAGATGGGCAAATTTTGGGGTATGACAGCTGGGATATAGGCTGATGATGAGTGGGAGAAGTACTCATATGACCAACAGACTCATGGGATTCGACAATTATAAAGCGGGAGACATCAAGGAAAGTTTTATGAAATGGTACATTTTAGAAAAGAAATCTAAAGTTCGAAAGGGAAAGGAGGGAGTAGTGTGGTTGGCAGTGACATGGTATTTATGGACAGCTAGAAATGGTATTGTATTTAGGGGTGATACATGGAATATCTCTGATATTGTTTGGGGGGCGAAAGCTTTGGTTTGGCGTTGGGTTTTTGTCGGGAAAATTAGGCAACCCAATTGTAATTTTAACGAATTTAGTAGGTCCTCTCCTTTACTTATCGTAAGGCGCAATTGGCGTCTAATTTTCTCCCCACGGTTTTCAGCCCGACTTTTTTGTAACAAGCTTTGAGAACTTGGGTTCTCTTTTCAATGTATCTCTTGCTTACAAAAAAAATCCACGCGAACTTATCAAACATTTCATCAATCAAACACTTTCACTCCGTACAATAACTAAATTAATTTCTAAGCCCTTGTGCCTCTAATTCAAGATCAAACCTTATTCCAAAACTAAAACAAAACCAACCAACAAAATGGATACGAACTACGGTACTCTGACTTCCTCATTGCACTAGAGGATACGTAGGCATAGGGTTTTAAAACCCTAGCGAGTAAAACCATAAAAAACTAGCATTCGACCTAATTCTCTTTAAATTTCAATAAACTATTTTTTAAGATATAGGTGAACGCAAGTTTACCATATCTTCAATTTAAATATATAAAAAACCTAAATCTAGAAGGGGTCCCCTAAATCTAGTTCCTGAGTAAGCTCTTCCGGAGCTCTGAGTTTCATGATGCATATGAGCGACATTTGCAGCTATGGTTGATGCCTTTTGCTCCTCACGGAATTTGTCCAATTGTGCTTCTTGCACATAGAGCAATGCTTCAACATCACAAAGAGTGGGAGGTGTGGGACAGCCATACATTTGCATTGCAAAGGGATTATATTCCTCTAGAATCCCTTGTAATATAGAATCAACCTGATCTTGTTCAGTTATGGAGTCACCAGCTGCCAGAAGCGAATTCGCAATAGCCTTGATTCGCAACACATACTCAGTAACAGATTTGGTGCCTTTCTTGGTTGATTTCAGTTCAATACGCAATTGACGAACTCTAGCTTTCATCTGAGCATTAAAATGCTGATGAATTTTGTCCCAAACCTCAAATGCGTGTTTGCATGCAAGAACCCTAGGTAACACAGATTCAGATATTGTAGATAACAGCCAAATGAAAAGAGCTTGATCTTGTACAATCCAGTGTTCATACTCTTCAGAAATCAGACTTGTGACACGATCTTGAGTCATCTTGTATTTTTGCGGAATCACCGGATTGACCACAAGCTTGTGCATTTTCTGTGAGAGAATAACACCCTCAACTTGTTGATATCATAGGAGGTAGTTGTTGTCTTGAAGCTTGAATGAGAGCTTCGGTCCAAAGGAGTTGGTGGATTTTGTTGCAGCACCACCGATGGAGAATTCTTGTGATTTGAGAATCGAATCGGGAGTACCACCAGACTCCATTGATAAGATTCAAGAACTAGATCCAAGAACACAACTAGAGGACGAGCAGAATCTAAAGATTCGAGAAGCGCGGAAGATCGGAACAAGCAAATGATACCATGTTAAAGTTGAATCTGCATCATTCTTCACTCTATGAAGATGAAGAGCAGTGAAGAAGATGAAGAGAAAAACGAAATAAGAAACGTGATTTTCACATTACATTTTCAAGGAGCTAAGGCCTTGTATTTATACAACACGGTTTCCGTTAGTATTCTTAACGGTTAACAACTTTGCATATTACAGTGAAGACCATTAGTTAACAATGTTAACTATATAACTAACCAATACACTTAGCTTAACCAATATCTCTAACATTCTTCAACACAATATACACACAGTAGCAATAATTATGAAAACTAATCCCCACATACTATTCATCATATACCCTATTATAGAGTTAGTATCACACCCTTATCTTGGATTGTAGGCTATCCCGGGTAGCCCTCCTCCTCCGCATCATCCTCCCCCTCCTTAACTCACACCTCCTCCTCGTCATCCTCACGTACCTCATCCTCACGGGAAGAAGACGCCTGAGTCATTCGACTCCTCGATCAAGATGAGGAACCTGCAGGCACCGCCTCATCCATTTACGACGAGTACTCGTGCTCGACCCTGTTCCCATGTCGCTATTAGCTATACAGCTTGCTCGCATCGAGTCGATGCCGTTTAGGTCTTCTTACCCTGTCTAAGTCGTGCCTGGTGTCCTGACATTTTCCTGAAAACATTGAAACCGGTAAGACTTGAAACAATTTAGAAAATAAAAACAAATTAGTTCAGACTCTATTTCGGAAGTGCATTTCGGAAACTGGTGAGAGAGGTGTTTTCGGATGTGTACTTCCGAAAACACCTGTGAACCTCCATTTCTACAGAAACCCATTTCTTGCCCTAACCCATTCGTAATCCTATTTTTATCAACTATACACTATCATGGACCCATTATAACTTAAACCTACTACATTTTGCTAATTTTTAACAACCCTGATATAATTATCAATGCTATAGTTCAAAGTTCTAAAACTTACAAATTGTATGAAGCTTTAAGTTGCCTTTGAATGTTGTAGAGCAAGTTTAGAGTTTAAAGTTTGTGTAGTAGTAGGAAAAAATAGTTAGAGTTTTGAAATATTTGTGTTCAGGGTAAAATGAAAATAGGGGGAGGGGGCTGTTTTGAATTAACAGCAAAATGCAGGTGTTTTCGGAGATGCATCTCCAAAAACACTTTCTTTTTAAAATAAAAAAATGATTTCGGAGATACATATCCGAAATCACCATTTTTAATGATTTCGGAGATACACTTCTAAAATATAAAGGCGTTTTTAAAATTTCGCTGTGGATTCTTAAGAAGATAGGGGGTTAAAAAAAATTTTGTCTATTTTTTTAGTCAAATTAGTAAAAGAATTATAATTGTGAGGTACAACATATATTCTGTAGAGTACATAAGTAAAATGACGTGTACAGTAGTAAGCTTTTTCTACATATGCTAATTTAACCAAAACATGCAAATAATTAAACTTTGTTTTTATACAATTGAACTTCATACTAAAATAATTTTATACAATTTTATTATTTTATATTCTATTTTAAAATTGAAAACAAAATATAATAAAAATATGTTTTATTTTAATTAATTAACAAAAAGTTATCAAAAATAGTTAGGCCTTATTTAGTGTTATTAGGATTAGTTTAGTCTTCCAATTTATTTTATTAAGAAAAAAGAAAAAGATATGTATGTATTTCTTTTAGATAAAAAACCAATTAATTATTCAATTCAAAACATAAAATCCACAAGAATCAATTAGTTATAAAGGACATAGTTAAAATCTAAAGCAATTTCTTATGGGGAGGAGTGAAGGATAAGAAGTGTATCTATTGGGCTAGTTGAGAAACAGTTTGTCTTCCGATAGAGAAGTGAAGGTTGGGGGTTAGAAGGATCGACAATTTTAATACGGCGCTATCGTGGGGGTTAAAATGTTCGCCACAAAATTGTAAAAAACAGAGTTGCCACCAAATTTTATTTATTCCAATGGGAAAGGAAAAATATTGATAAAACCCTTGGGAAATGAAAGCAATGAATAAGATGGTCTTCACAACCAAATTTGGGTTCGGGAGTCGGTTAAGCAAGGGGAAGGTATTAGCACCCCTCACCTCCATCGTACTCGATGGGACCCATTTAGTTATTCTTGTAGTTGATTGTTAGCTTATTATCTACTTGCGCTATAAATATTATATGGACAAGAAAGAAACGAGATTTGGGTTTTTTATTAGGGTTAATACTACTTTACCCCCTGCCATATAGGCGAGATTCGGTTTACCCCCCTCTAAAAAAAATTAATTGGACAAACCTTGCAAAATAAAGATTCCATCAAATTTGACCCTGATCAATTTTTTTGGCCAAGATTCTTAGAATCTTGCCTACATGGCATTTTTGGTAGTGCTGATTGTACAGCACATAAGCAATGTGGCACAGTCAGCACTACCACGTGGAATTTAATTTAATTTTTAAATTTTTTTTAATTTTTTTTTAAATTTGTTTATTGATTTTTTTTAATTTTTTTTAATTATTTTTTTAAAAAAAAAAAATTTCCAATTTTTAAAATTTAATATTTTTTTCCAATTTTTTTAATTATTATTTAAAATTTATTTTTACTATGTATAAATTCGCAGTTATTTTCAAATCCGTAGGTAAATCCGCAGGTATTGTCAAATTCTTAGGTAAATCCGCAGGTATTGTCAAATTCGCAGGTAAATCCGCAAGTAAATCCGTATGTAAATTCACAGGTATTGTCAAATCCGTAGGTAAATCCGCAGGTATTTTTAAATCCGCAGGTATTGTCAAATTCGTAGGTAAATCCGCAGGTAAATCCGCAGGTATTGTCAAATTCGCAGGTATTTTTAAAGGTAAATCCCCAAGTATTGTCAAATTTGTAGGTAAATTCGCAGGTATTGTCAAATCCGTTGGTGAATCCGCAGGTATTTTTAAATCCGTAGGTAAATCCGCGGGTATTGTCAAATTCGTATGTAAATCCGCAGGTATTGTTAAATATTTTTTAAAAACGTAAAGAAAATATTAAATTTTTTTTTAAAAAAATAATAAAAAAATTTAAAAAAAATCAACAAAAAAAATTAAAAAAAATCAATAAAAGAATTTTTAAAAAAAATTTTAAAAAAATTAAAAAAAATTAAATTCCACGTGGCAGTGCTGACTTTGCCACATTGCTTATGTGTTGTACAGTCAGCACTACCAAAAATGCCATGTAGGCAAGATTCTAAGAATCTTGGTCAAAAAAATTGATCAGGGTCAAATTTGATGGAATCTTTATTTTGCAAGGTTTGTCCAATAAGTTTTTTTTTTAGAGGTGGGTAAACCGAATCTCGCCTATATGGCAGGGGGTAAAGTAGTATTAACCCTTTTTATTATTGTGCTCGCCAAGACATTTGAGTCTTGTGCCTACGTATTCCCTCGTGCAATGGGAAAGTCAGAGCGTTTGTAGTTCGAGGTTACGAAATTATGTTTTTTTTATTAGTGTGCTTGCCAAAACATTGTGTCTTGTGCCTACATATCTTCAATGGAAGAATCAGAGTGATTGTAGTTCGAAACGAATTGCAAGTTTGTTGGTAGATTTTGGTGAGTCTAATCGCACTTGGGCGGGGAGACGAGTTTTTGGTGACGAGTCCATATCGGGCTGAGTTCTCTTTAAGCCCACATGAACTTGGTGATTGAGAAATTCAAAAGAAACCCTAGGGGTCTCCAAAAGTTGGCCGCCTATCTCCCTTTGTTTTCTCACTCGTTAATTTTTCTATTATCAGAACAAAATTTCCTCTCTCTGTATGAACCATACACGTCTTCCTCTCTCTCGCTGCAAACTCTTGGCTTCACTTTCGATCGGCGCTCTCTCACAAACTCTTGATCTCTCTTTCGTTCTCTCGCCTTTTTTCATATCAATTAATCTTTCTACTCTCTTGCGATCTGTTCTCTCTCGGTGCCACTCTCATGTTACAACCTTCTTGTGGTTTCTCTCTGCTCTCTCTCGATCTCTCAACTTCTCTGTTTCCACGAATCAAACTGAGAAGACCAACAACACAACAAAACACACACAAAAGCCTATGCCTCAACTTCAATAAGGTTCAGAGATGATTACAAGTCATATGATGTGGGAAACAAAAATGAATGCGAAAATTAAAATGTCAATAATGGAAAGAAAAACGAGTAACCAGGTGTCTTCTGGCTTCTTCTGAGCTCTGCTCGATCTTTCCCCTTCTGCTTTGTCCGAACTCACCTCTGCTTTTGCTGATGTGTATGCGTTTTTGCAGGTGCGTTTGTGTTCTGTGTTGGTGTGTTTGGTCGTTGCGGATTTTGAAGGTGAGTTGGGTCGGTTGAGGTTTTATCCGAGTGTTGTGAGGTTCTGGGTTTGAAGTGGGATTAATATGGTTTCTCTGCAGGTTATTGCGATGAAGGTGAGGTATCAGAAGGATTGGTTTTATGAACTGTAAATGGTATGAAGGTTGAAGGTTGCGATTCGGTTTTGAGTGTATCACATGAGTGAATTTTGAGGGGAGTGAGTTGATGTTGTTGAGAGATATTGCAGGGTTCTATGCATCGGTTTTATGTATGGTTTGTTGGAGGGTTGTAGGGGATTTGAAGGAAGATTTGAGAATGAATTTTGAATAGAGGTTTTGTATTGATTCTTTTGTGGAAGAGTACAAGAGTTTTTTTTTGCAGAATTTTTTACTGTGTTTTCTCTCTAAATTCTGTTCCTCCCCCGTTTTTGTGGTTACCTCCCTCTGTTTATAGTGAGAGCTTGTAGAATTAGGGGGGAAATTTGGAATCAAAATTTTGAACTTTAATGTCAACTGCATCTATGACTTTTTGAATCTTCACATAATGGATCAATTTAGAATGGGCCATGAAACATGGATTTGTAAATGGACTCTTTGGACAAGCAAAAATAATAAAAGGAATTCTTAGCATTAAAAACAAATTGACTAAAAATTAATAATCAAAGACTATAATTTTTGATATTTTTGAATTAAGATGCAAATAAAATAAAAAACTGACGCATTTAAATTAATGAAACGAGTGGGGCAAAAATTGGAGTATGACAGGGGCTTTTATGCAAATGGAAATGGAGGATTTTAAAACGCCCCAGAGCTTTGTGGTATGAGGTGTTGAAAACGAGATATGGAGATATTAATCTTAGTGTGGCTCACGAAGGAGATAAAGGCAAGGGGGTGGTTTCCAAGTTGGTTTGGTGGAGATATATCTTGTCCTTGGAAACGGTTAAACCTTTAGGCTTCTTCAATTCCAATTGCACTTTCTCGGTGGGGAATGGTTGCATCACTTTCTTTTGGCACTTCAATTGGACGAGATGGGGAACACTAAAAGAACTTTTCCCAATGTTATATAATGTTTCTCTTTTACAGGAGGTCTCGGTAGCCCTCATGGGAGGTTGGCAAGACGGAGCTTGGGTGTGGGGATATTTCGACTTTCCGCATAACCCCCTGAAAAACCAGAATTTTCTTACTGAATTTTTTCCATCAGCAGATTTGCACTCACATCAGGTGCTGAATGTGAAGAGCGCCTGGACAGTTTCTCTTTCGCGGATGAAACAGGAAATGCTTGATGTGGTTATTGAACCTAACAGTCCTGACATGGTGCAGTGGAAGGATGGTCATGAAGGAAGGTTCTTGGTTAAAACTTGCTGCTGAATTCTAAATTATGTGCATATTCCATGTGGTCCTTTGGGGGAGTTCGATCATGCTTTAGATATGGTTTGGAAGATGGTTGTTCCAACGAAAAATAAAGGCTTTCGAATGGTGTTGTTTTATCGATAGACTTCTAACTATAGGAGCTATATCCTAAAGAGGCATTTTATCTTTCTCCAATACTTCTTGTGTGTACTGCTGCTTAAATGAAGAAACTTTTGCCCATTTGTTATTGTTATGCCATAATATGGATTTGGTGTGGAGAGAAATAACGGTTTGAATTGGATTCAACAATTATAAAGCGGGAGACATCAAGGAAAGTTTTATGAAATGGTACATTTTAGGAAAGAAATCTAAAGTTCGAAAGGGAAAGGAGGGAGTAGTGTGGTTGGCGGTGACATGGTATTTATGGACAGCTAGAAATGGTATCGTATTTAGGGGTGATACATGAGAGTGGCACCGAGAGAGAACAGATCGCAAAAGAGTAGAAAGATTAATTGATATGAAAAAAGGCGAGAGAACGAAAGAGAGATCAAGAGTTTGTGAGAGAGCGCCGATCGAGAGTGAAGCCGAGAGTTTGCAGCGAGAGAGAGGAAGACGTGTATGGTTCATACAGAGAGAGGAAATTTTGTTATGATAATAGAAAAATTAACGAGTGAGAAAACAAAGGGAGATAGGCGGCCAACTTTTGGAGACCCCTAGGGTTTCTTTTGAATTTCTCAATCACCAAGTTCATGTGGGCTTAAAGAGAACTCAGCCTGATATGGACTCGTCACCAAAAACTCGTCTTCCTGCCCAAGTGCGATTAGACTCACCAAAATCTACCAACAAATTTGCAATTCGTTACGAACTACAATCGCTCTGATTCTTCCATTGAAGATATGTAGGCACAAGACACAATGTTTTGGCGAGCACACTAATAAAAAAAACATAATTTCGTAACCTCGAAATACGAACGCTCTGACTTTCCCATTGCACGAGGAAATACGTAGGCACAAGACTCAAATGTCTTGGCGAGCACAATAATAAAAAACCCAAATCCCGTTTCTTTCTTGTCCATATAATATTTATAGCGCAAGTAGATAATAAGCTAACAATCAATCACAAGAATAACTAAATGGGTCCCATCGAGTACAATGGAGGTGAGGGGTGCTAATACCTTCCCCTTGCTTAACCGACTCCCGAACCCAAATTTGGTTGTGAAGACCATCTTATTCATTGCTTTCATTTCTCAAGGGTTTTATCTAGAGCTGTCAAAATGGGCCAAAGCCCATGGGCCGGCCCATCAAGCCCAAAAATAATTAGGGCTTGGGCCTTATTTTTCGAGCCCATTTACATCCGGGCCTTTTTAAGCCCGGCCCTAAAAAGCCCTAAAAAATATGGACCGGCCCGCATGGGCCATGGGTAGCCCGCCAGCCCGAAAAAAAATTAATTTTTTTAATATAACTAGAAATTATCCTTTCCTAATTCATAAAGGTATGCTATAAAAAATTTGCGTATTATGTATTTTAATTTATTTTTAGTATTAAAAAGGTATAAATATCAATCAAAAGTTGATGGTTTGACTTAATTTCAAACTAAAAGGTTTCATCCTAATATAATTATGTAGATAGTATAGAAAAGACACCATGATATATTCTAATTAAAAATAAAGTTGAAGTGAGATTTAAAAAGTTATGATGTAATTTTTTATGGTAGGATAGAGTTAGTACACATCATATATATAACAATTTGCTATAAAATAATATCCCATCAATTTAATTATAATTGTTATAAAATTTAATAACAGTTTGTTGTTATGATTGTTATAAAATTATAATTGCCATGAATATTTACATCTTAAAATTTGTTGGAACAAGTTATTTAATTTTGTGTGCAAAATTAAATATAATTTCTTATGTATTTTGAATAGTTGAAATTAAGTTAATATGTTGTTTTACATTTTAATTGTAACTTACATAGATTATTTAGAAATCGTAATTTTGGATAAGAAAATTGATATATATATATATATATATATATATATATATATATATATATATATAAGTATTATTGCATGCAATTGTATGGTTATTAGAAAAATAAGGATAAAATTTTATTTTTTAGAAATAGGCCCGTTTAGGGCCGAGGCCTATTTAGGGCCGGGTAGCCCGCAGCCCAGACAGGGCTGGGCCTAGATAGTAAAATGGAGCTCATTTAAAAATGGGCTTTTAAGGCCCGGCCCTAAAAAGCCCGAAGCCGGCATGCATGGGCCGGCCCGTTTAGGGTTGGGTAGCCCATTTTGACAGCTCTGGTTTTATCAATATTTTCCCTTTCCCATTGGAATAAATAAAATTTGGTGGGACTCTGTTTGTTACAATTTCGTGGCGATCATTTTTTAACACGCGACAGTGTCGTATTAAAATCGTTTATCCTTCTAACCCCCAACCCTCCCTTCTCTATCGGAAGACAAACTATTTCTCAACTAGCCCAATAGATACACCTCTTATCCTTTACTCCTCCCCATAAGAAATTGCTTTAGATTTTAACTATGTCCTTTATAATTAATTGATTCTTGTGGATTTTATGTTTTGAATTGAATAATTAATTGGTTTTTTATCTAAAAGAAATACATACATATCTTTTTCTTTTTTCTTAATAAAATAAAATGGAAGACTAAACTAATCCTAATAACACTAAATAAGGCCTAACTATTTTTGATATCTTTTTGTTAATTAATTAAAATAAAACATATTTTTTATTATATTTTGTTTTCAATTCTAAAATAGAATATAAAATAATAAGCAAGCACCGTTAAAATTATTTTAGTACGAAGTTCAATTGTATAAAAACAAAGTTTAACTATTTGCATGTTTTGGTTAAATTAGCATATGTAGAAAAAGCTTACTACTGTACACGTCATTTTACTTATGTACTCTACAGAATATATGTTGTACCTCACAATTATAATTCTTTTACTAATTTGACTAAAAAATAGACAATTTTTTTACCCCCTATCTTCTTAAGAATCTACAGCGAAATTTTAAAAAACGCCTTTATATTTTAGAAGTGTATCTCCGAAATTATTAAAAATGGTGATTTCGGATATACATCTCCGAAATCTTTTTTTTTATTTAAAAAAAAATGTTTTTGGAGATGCATCTCCGAAAACACCTGCATTTTGCTGTTAATTCAAAACAGCCCCCTCCCCCTATTTTCATTTTACCCTGAACACAAATATTTCAAAACTCTAACTATTTCTTCTTACTACTACACAAACATTAAACTCTAAACTTGCTCTACAACATTCAAAGGCAACTCAAAGCTTCATACAATTTGTAAGTTTTAGAACTTTGAACTATAGCATTGATAATTATATTAGGGCTGTTAAAAATTAGCAAAATGTAGTAGGTTTAAGTTATTATGGGTCCATGATAGTGTATAGTTGATAAAAATAGGATTTTGAATAGGTTAGGGCAAGAAATGGGTTTCTGTAGAAATGGAGGTTCACAGGTGTTTTCAGAAGTACACTTCCGAAAACACCTCTCTCACCAGTTTCCGAAATGCACTTCCGAAATAGAGTCTGAACTGAATTTTTTTTATTTTCTAAATTGTTTCAAGTCTTACCGGTTTCAATGTTTTCAGGAAAATGTCAGGACACCAGGCACGACTTAGACAGGGTAAGGAGACCCAAACGGCATCGGCTCGATGCGAGCGGGCTGTACAACTAATAGCGACATGGGAACAGGGTCGAGCACAAGTACTCGTCTTAAATGGATGAGGCGGTGCCTACAGGTTCCTCATCTTGATCGAGGAGTCGACTGACTCAGGCGTCTTCTTCCCGTGAGGATGAGGAGGAGGAGGTGCGAGTTAAGGAGGGGGAGGAGATAATCGATATTCACCCTGAGCACGGGGAGGATGATGCGGAGGAGGAGGGCTACCCGGGAGGGCCTACAATCCAAGATAAGGGTGGGGTTCTAACTCTATAATAGGGTATATGATGAATAGTATGTGGGGATTAGTTTTCATAATTATTGCTACTTTGTGTTAATTGTGTTGAAGAATGTTAGAGATATTGGTTAAGCTAAGTGTATAGGTTAGTTATATAGTTAACATTGTTAACTAATGGTCTTCACTGTAATATGCAAAGTTGTTAACGGTTAAGAATACTAACAGAAACCGTGTTGTATAAATACAAGGCCTTAGCTCCTTGAAAATGTAATGTGAAAATCACGTTTCTTATTTTGTTTTTCTCTTCATCTTCTTCACTGCCCTTCATCTTCATAGAGTGAAGAATGATGCAGATTCAACTTTAACATGGTATCATTTGCTTGTTCCGATTATCCGCGCTTCTCGAATCTTTAGATTCTGCTCGTCCTCTAGTTGGGTTCTTGGATCTAGTTCTTGAAGCTCATCAATGGAGTCTGATGGTACTCCCGATTCGATTCTCAAATCACAAGAATTCTCCACCGGTGGTGCTGCAACAAAATCCACCAACTCCTTTGGACCGAAGCTCTCAATCAAGCTTCAAGACAACAACTACCTCCTATGGAATCAACAAGTTGAGGGCGTTATTCTCTCAAAGAAAATGCACAAGCTTGTGGCCAATCCGGTGATTCTGCAAAAATACAAGACGGCTCAAGATCGTGTCACAAGTATGATTTCTGAAGAGTATGAACGTTGGATTGTACAAGATCAAGCTCTTTTCATTTGGCTGTTATCTAAAATCTCTGAATCTGTGTTACCTAGGGTTCTTGCGTGCAAACACGCATTTGAGGTTTGGGACAAAATTCATCAGCATTTTAATGCTCAGATGAAAGCTAGAGTTCGTCAATTGCGTATTGAACTGAAATCAACCAAGAAAGGCATCAAATCTGTTATTGAGTATGTGTTGCGAATCAAGGCTATTGCGAATTCGCTTCTGGCAGCTGGTGACTCCATAACTGAACAAGATCAGGTTGATTCTATATTACAAGGGCTTCCAGAGGAATATAATCCCTTTGCAATGCAAATGTATGGCTGTCCCACACCTCCCACTCTTTGTGATGTTGAAGCATTGCTTTATGTGCAAGAAGCACAATTGGACAAATTCCGCGAGGAGCAAAATGCATCAACCATAGCTGCAAATGTCACTCATATTCATCATGAAGCTTAGAGCTCTAGAGGAGCTTACTCAGGCACTAGAGGTAGACGACGCTTTCAACGCGGTCGTGGTCGAGGTCGAGGCAAAGTTATCACTGGCAATCGACCAACGTGTCAGCTATGCGGCAAGTAGGGTCATGAGGTATCTACCTGCTGGCATCGGTTTGATGAGAATTACATGCCTTCGAGCGCCAACAACAATGTTCTTGCAAACTCTGCTCAAATGGCTACTAATCAAGTTGATTCAGCTGCTCCTTCTCCAACCACTCAAACTGTTGCAATGATGGCTACAAATGGGCGTTCATCTGGATACACTTCAGAGTACAACTTACCCTCTGAGTTAGAATCTCACTCCTGGTTTGCGGATTCTGGTGCCTCTCATCACCTAACTCCTTTTGCTCACTTGTTACAAAACAAAAAAACCTTATGTAGGCACGAATAAGGTGTATGTTGGAAATGGTCAATCTATAACCATAGCATTTGTAGGATCCACACACTTGCACTCCACATTACACCCTGCACATAAATTACTCCTCACCAATATTCTCCATGTTCCTGTTATCACTTGAAACTTACTGTCAGTTTCTAAATTTGCTAAGGACAATAATGTTAATTTTCAGTTCCTACCTAACAAATGCTACATAATTTCTCAGGCTTCTAAACAAGTGCTTGTAGAAGGAATTCTTGATGCTAGTGGCTTGTACTATTTTCCCCAGCTGCATTTGGAGCCTCAAAAGTGTACAAACCAAGGAAAAAGGCTGAGTCTTCAATCGGGTATACATAGTTATGTAGCTTCCCATTCTACTGTCAATAAAATAGATGTGTGGAATACTAGGTCACTATGGCACCATAGACTTGGTCATGCCAATTATAATTCTGTTGATGCTATTATAAAATTGTGTAATATCTCTTCATCCAATAAAATTCTTCATTTCTGTTCTGCTTGTAATCTTGGGAAAGCACATAGGTTGCATGCTCCACACACACACAAAGTTTATCACAAGCCTTTTGACATGATATACACTGATTTGTGGGGCCCCTCTCCATGTCCATCTAGCTCAGGTTACAGATATTACATAGCTTTTGTTGATGGTCACTCCAAATATACCTGGATATATTTGCTTAAGAAAAAGTCAGATGCTTTACAAGCATTTAAGCTCTTTCATGTCTTTGTTCAAACACAATTTTTGACAACTATTAAAGCTGTACAATCAGATTTTGGGGGTGAGTTTCGAACCTTTACCAAGTTCCTGACAGAGTTAGGAATCTCCCATAGGCTCACCTGCCCTCACACCTCACACCAAAATGGTTCAATTGAGAGAAAACACAGACAGATAGTAGAAATGGGACTTACCCTACTTGCTCATGCTTCTCTCCCTATTTCCTAATAGGATTATAGCTTTACAACCTCTATCCATATCATCAACAGACTTCCTTCATCCTCTTTAATCCAAGCTAACTCACCCTTTCATGCCCTGTATGCCAAAAATCCTGACTACTCGACCATGAAGGTTTTTGGGTGTTCATGCTATCCCCTTCTCAGGCCTTATAATAAGCACAAACTTCAATTTAGAAGTCAAGAGTGTGTCTATCTTGGAGTTTCCTCTCAACACAAGGGCTTTAAATTCTTAAGTCCGAATGGTAGAATTTACATCTCAAAAGATGTCACCTTTAATGAGCAATCTTTTCCATTTCCCAAACTGTTTCCTAAGGTTAATCCTGTAGACTCAGGGTCAAACACTCTATCCCACACTACTAGTAGTTTGTCTAGTCCAGGCTAATCATCTTCTGTACCTTTAGTGTTTGTTCCATCAGGGATTTCCACAGTTCCTAATGAGCTGGAACTAGCTGCCAACTCCATCCCCAATACAGACACACATAATCAAGATGATAATACCATTGTCATGTTGAGTAATAACCAGCACCCAAATACACCTCAATCCCCTTTGACAGCTCAACAGTCTGCTGTTCCACAAACACTATCTAGGCACAGTCCTCAAAGTTTTGGTAACAGGTCTAGTAGTCCTGGTACACCTACAGATCTTGATCATCATACTCCTCCTTTCACTGAACTTGTTCAAACTTCCAGCATATCTCCTCTGCAGCCTACTACAAACAATTCCCATGAGTTTGTTGGTCATATGACTACTTCTCCCACTCATCATCAGCCTATATCCCAGCTGTCATACCCCAAAATTTGCCCATCTCATTTCTCCTTTCAAGCTCATACCAAAGTTCAAGGCTCAAAGACACACTCTCCAAAACAATGGCTCAATGAACTAGGGTTTTGAATTCTCTAAAGAAAATCAATGAATCAAAGTATCCAATGGATTTCATGTGGCCTATGATGCTTCAAACTATCTCTATGGCAAAGTACAAGCTTCAATACCAAGGATTGCCCAATCAGTTGCTCAGAAAGTCAACAGTCGACTAGTTTGACCTAAAAGTCAACTGTGGTCAAAGTACAGTCAAAATTCCTGATTTTTTGTCAACATCCTTATTTTGAAGTATCATTCAACATTTTATCAAGGATTAATCATGATTCATCAAGGAAATATCAGAAATCAACAAAACCTAAAGTTTCTAAATTAGGGTTTTTTGACCTAAAGTCATCAGAACTTTGACCAGCCATAACTTTCACATGGAACATCAGAAATTTTCCAACCAAATCTCAATTTAAAGGAAATTGAATTATCTACAAATTTGTCTCTCACATGCCAAGGCTAGAAATGCTTCATTTGAGAGATATGGACCAAAACATTACAGGTCATTTTTGAAAGTCAACCAAAAGCAGTTTTTTGTCAAAGACCATATGATCAAGATAAAATCCTCAAATGGTAAAAAGATTTCAAAGTGGCTTATAGGCGACATCTTGAGGTTTCCAAAAGGTCCTAGAAATCCTCCATATCCTAAAAATTGAGGGAGATATGCGTTGTCAAAGTTGGACCATTTTAAGAGAAAAAATGTGAAACAAAAGGCCTCAAAATGATTTTTTTTGCAAATAGGCCCATATTTTCAAGATCCAATCCCTATCCTCATGATATGTAGAGCCCAAAATCCAATTGCCACGAAATTATATGATTTATTTGATTTTAAATGAATTTTATTCATTTAAAAAAGTGATTAAAATCAAATATTCAAGGAATTATGTAGAGCCCATGAAACATTGGTATCGGTTTACAAATTTTGAAAGTTGTAGTATTTTTCAATTCTTTCATTCTCTTAATAGTTATATTTATAGAAATTTAAAACATAAAATAAAATAAATAATTGTAGCTATTAAGTTGTATTAAAGCCATATAAATTAATATACGAGAAGTAAAATTCTCCACACTCGCAACATAATACATAAACACACATGAAATAAGTAGCACACATAGGTCTTATTTAACATATATAAAAGACTAAAACATATAGAGCATAGAACGTAGGATCTAGCTCTATATTATAGTCTGTAATGCTTGACCTATAATATGAAAGATTAATTGCTGGCTTAGATATAGCTAGCGATCGAGTAACTTCTCAATTGGTGTAGTGAGAATGTCTTGCAAGCTATGCTCTACTACATAAGGTTCGTGCGAACCAGGAGGGGGATGTGCGGAGTCATTAGCGTTCCAAAGAAAAACACCATTGAGTTTTGAGTGTTTTTTGAGTTGTATGCAGCCAGCAATAAAAGTCTCTCGTGATATCTTACTATCCTTATTGTCATTCGGGTCGGTGCTAATTCCGGGAAGGACTTTTTGAGGAGGGTAGCCTTTTATTAGATTGTCAAAGATCCCTAAAAAGTCCTTAACTGTGGATACATAATTTTTTTGATTGTAGAATTGATAATCAATCCAATTGATATTGGCATTGTTTGCATAGAACAAATCACGGTAGTGAAGTTCGTTTTTCTCAGATGGAGCAATGGACACCACTTCAATATTCAGGTCATCATCATTCTTGAGTTTTGTTATAACTTCGCCTATGCAGTTAACAAATAGCTCATTACTAGTTTTGATAGTTTCATAATTAATGTCAATGCCATCAATTATGTTGCCGCTTTCACTGCTGTATTTTTCGATGAGCACTTTGAGTGAATTTACAGCCTGCCTAGTCCATACAGTTTCCTCAGCAGGACGGAATGGAGTTTCAACAGCACGACCTCCGATGCTTATCACCACCTTTACATTTGGATTATTTTTCTTGAACTCTTTCACTTTATCTGGACCGAAGTATTCCACATCCCAAGTTTCTTTGAAATTTCCGTTGCCTTTTCCATCTTGGTCATACTCCTCACTTGCAAAGCCCAAAATGAATTGGAATTCAAATCTATTTGAGTTGATGATATCACTTGGAAAATCACGTAAACTTGTTGACGATGGCTTCACACCAATGTATTCACGAAAGATAAATTTAGTCATTGTTACAATTTGAAAAGAGGAGGATATGAGATTAATTGGCTTTTGTGTTGTGGTTTGAATTAATAACCAACTCTTGTTTCCCTTTTATAACACAACGGATCCAATTAACTAATGCAAATAAATCAATCTTGTAGTCTTTGTGCTAACATAACACAAATATATTACTCTAAAATACAAGAACGTTCTTATAAAAAAATAAAAAATAAATACAAGAAAGTCAATAACGTAATATTCAATGACTAGTTATAATTGAGTTTAAAAAATGACTAATTATAATACAATTACTGGTCGTTTAGTTTATTTATTTCAGTACAATGTGTAATATTCAATGACTAATTATAATTGAATAAAAAAAGGACTAATTATGATACAATTACTAGTCAATTAACTATTTTTTTTTAATGCAGTTCTTTTCTTTCTGATAAAATATTATGAGGCAACACTTTCTATTAAAAATCAGTCATATATATTTTTCGGAAACATATAATTATAAAAACATAATGGGTGTGAACAACTGGATATTTATAATAAATTTTTTAAATCAAAATTTTTCTTCAATTTAAATATGATAATAATATATTCTTAATGTATGGTGTTCAATAAGATTAATATTTATTGTGGAAAAGAAAGTATGTTTCTTTGGTATGATAGGTGGAATAATATAAACAATACATAATATTTAATTTTAATGAAATTGTTAACTAATAATACAAGCTAAATTACACACATTATGAATCGAAGATGTAACTCTGAAAAGTTTGGTTTTAAAAGATCATCTGATAATGTAAGAACATTACTTATTATATGTAAAAATTACATATCATAATGTGACTAATTTGTTTTATATTTTATGGATAATTTAAACTACACATAATTATTTTTGTTTAAAACATTAGAATTTATTTCCCGTACCAATTCAAACATTAGTGTTTATTTGTCATAAGTAAATGAAACTCAGGCTAAAACATGTAAAGTAGTTATTTGACATTATTTCAAAATATATTAACTTAAAAAGAGTGATGAGGTGAGGCAGTCGGAATCATTAATAAGCGTTTAGTCTAAAATGAAATACAAGTTTGCAAGCGACATGTGGGATCAGTGGCGGAGCCAGAAATATCACGAAGCCTGGGCAAGTTTCGAATAGCTCCGCCATTGACTTCATAATTTTCTATAAGATAATATTTGACATAATAATATTTTGAAGAATTGTAATAGATAAACACTTTTAAAAAACAACAACAAATCACAAAATTGAAGATAACAAGCAAATGAAAAATGGTATTGATTCCAAATAGCATACCCATTAATTAACTTTCGAAAAGAGGCGGAATCATTTGCGTCAGTGGCTACAATTCCTTGATCAACATAGTTGAAAATTGTGTTCAAACAAAATTGCCAGTTAATTGAAAATTGTAATCATTCAACGACGTCTCTGCCGATTACAACTACTAATGTTTAATGAAAGAACAAAAAATCGAGACTCACGAGTAGCATATTGTCGAGTTTGCGAAGGGCTGGAAGATTGATACAAATATCTATCCTTGGCCTGCAAGTCATTACCTGCAAAATGAACCATATTAGAAACATCATACTTCATATATTACATGTATTAAGTGATTAAACTCAAAGTTTCAGCATTTGACTTAAAAGTTAAAACTCAATCCAACTTTACCTCGAATTTCTTTCCATCGGGAAATGTTTGCCAAGAAAGTATTGATTAAATAATGTGATCACTAATGCTAACAAGCCATTCCATCTTCTCTCTGCCACATATCTTTCTTCTCGCGAGGTATTGGTTATAGTCTCCATAGTTGCCCAAATGCAGCAGCTACATAATCATAAAGTTCAAAATGAATCGAATAAATCATACAATTTAGCGAGTGTTTGGTTCTACATCGACCAAAAAATGTTCTTTTTATTAGATTTTGTAAAAGTGATATTATTTTAAAGTGATTTAAACTATAATGAGTCTAGAATCACTTTTAGCTCCTCTTAGTGTAAACTAAACACTCGTAAACTAAAAATTTGAATTTTGAAGCATTTGACAAGTTAAACAAACCAAACAGTTTCTCAATTACAATATGAATCTATTTCGGTAAACATACCATAAAGATTTGTAATAGCATTAGAAATTGCCAAAGCAGTGCAAATCCCTTTTCCTGAACCTGACATATCTTCACCAAGCAACAATTTTGCAAACCTCTCCTTCATCATATTAACATCTTTTCCAATTAAAAACACAAATCTAACAATTAGCACTTAATAGATATTAAAATTTAAAATCAATAGAGGTAAATTTCCTGTGATCCAACACCGAGTTAGATTTATGTTTATTTTCTTTCTCATCAGAATTCGAACACTTTTAATTGGAAATGTACCTTTGAGAATAGGCCAACCCAGAGGAGGAGTAGTAGAAAGCCATTTTGGGTTAGCTTCATTCTGAAGTAGAAACTAAAGAGGTGGAAGTAGAACTAAATCCACTGAAACTTGTTTTTCAAACTTGGATTCAGAGAGGATATTTTTTCTAACACCAAGAAAACCCCCAACCAAATACCTGCAAAAACCTGAGCAACATTATGATAACCCAAATAAATCATATGCATAGTAAAAAAAACCCAGAGACCGAGTAAGTAGATTAACCCCAATATTCTGTGAGAACCCAATTCTTTAAAAACCAATTAACGGCGGTTTTGATGAACTGAGAAACGATTAGGCCGAGGAAGAAGAAGATTCCGTGAATTTCGCGATGGAATATGAAGTGGGAGATGAAACCGCCGAAGTTGATGAAGGCGGGGATGAAGGGTGTAGAAGTGATGGAAAAACCTAGTTTGTCGTAGAGAATGTGAGTTAGGGTTATGGATTTTAGAGCGGAGGGGATCGTTGGCGTCACCGAGATAGGAAGAAGAGCCCGGGTAGCTGCCCTACCTCGCCGGGCGCTGGCTCCGCCACTGTGTGGGATAAAACTTTTAAATCTATCTAGAAAAGAAAATTCTCGAATTTTATTATGATAAAAGATAATTGACATCCATGTCCCAAAAGTATTTTAATATTGAAAAGAACTCGGACCGCTTAACAAGAGTCATTCTAATGTGGAAAATATTAAAATATTAATTTCGGCTCTGAAACGAAAATGGATGGCTTAATTAGAGTCATTCTTTAATCAGACACATAACTTGCGCAAATTCTACCGAAACTTTCTGACGTGTGACTTCTTCTACATTTATCTCACATAGAAGACAAATCATTTGGCCGCTCATATATGGTCGACTCGCTGAAATCATCAAGGATCCCTAGCAATTATTTTGGAAATTTTGTTTCCTCATTTACAATACTCATCAATTCTTTAATCACCACTGGACATAAAAAGTATGTTTTCTTAACAGGCTCATCAAACTCCTTTTCACTATGTGTCATCCCAAAAAACTAGACTTCTTTTCTCCTAGATTCATATCATAGTGGAAAAAAAGAGACAATGCTATTTTATGTGTGCTCGATATAAACATCATTACATTATCCCATCTTTGATAAGAGACATCATTATAAAACTTTCAAGGCCTACCATGTAAAATATGACAAACATCCATATAAAAAACATCACAAAGTATCTTTTTCTCTGTAATGCTTTCGGATGGAGATAGGAACTATGTAGACTAGTGTTACTTGAACTTGGGAAATCCTTCCTTACCCAACTGATGGTGTATGGCTTCTGATGTAGTTCTACGAAAAACTTCAAATAATCTACCAATTTTTGCGACACTATATTGTTCGTGCTCCATTATCCACCATCATATTACACACTTTGTTCTAGATAGAAGAATGTGCTTTAAACAAATTCCTGCGATGTCCTTCACCTTTGAATTAATGATAGTAAATTTGTCTGCAAAAAAATTTACTCTCTCATGAGATTCTCACTCTACACACTCAACCCCTTCATTTTCATCTTTCTCAGTTGCATGTAATTCTTTTTCCTCTTTCCCATCTTCTACAACATAAGTGACTCTCATTGTTGAAAAAACATTTGATCTATGACCTCTTCCATTACAATTATAACATGTCTCTTTAATGGCTTTAGCATATGGATTATTGTGACTATGTATTGGTGCTTTATTTTATTGCACACCACCAGGGCCGTTAGTCCCCTTATTCCCTATGTTGGAATCTCTGGTTGTTGCACTCTTTTCCTTGACGCTTGCTGATTTAAAGTTATGTTGGGGGTGAATATCTACTAGTTGGAAATTTCAAGGGAATTATCAGTCAATTCTTCCTTGAAAGCTAGATTGTATGCTTCAGCCACGGCCCATACAATTTGCAAGCTTATCTTCTCCCATAGAGATCATTTTTAGCCACTGATGTATCGAGCCACTTTCCAGCTCTCTGGTTCTCCAATTTCGTTGTACTAAAAAAATTAGGAACGCAGTTGTTTATTGTGACATAGTTAACTTTCCCTTAACACGCTAAATATACATTTTATAAGGAATCCTTTCATAATCCTCTGATAAAAATGTTCTCGCATCAATTGTTACATTCTTCACCAAGTTTTAACTGGCCCCCTCATTTACCTCTACCTCTCACCAACAACCTTATCCGACCCGAAAATATAGTAGCACTTTTAAGCCTAATCACCGATGTCTAAAATTGCTTAGTCTCAAGGATGCCCATTGTAGCGGGGAAAATCTGAGAACAAAGTCATTGGTTAACTCGACTCATTATTTCAATGAATGTCGCCACCACGCTTTATTGTCTAAAAAGGAAATGGGAATAGAACGAAATAAAACCCAAAATTCTTTTTAAAAACAAAAAGAGATCTTAGGTACGGGTGTTGACTATACAAGGGGAAGGTTTTAAGAATCCTTTCAGAGCTAATGTAGTTCCACTTAAAAGGGTAGATGTTTTAAAAAGGAATAGACACTTTATCATCAACAGAGAGAATACTCAACCATTAATCTTGAACATGAGAGTAGATGGATTCTTTGCATCACAAATGAGAGAAGGGCTCCAACTTGGATAAAATCAACAAGTATGTCACTAGCTCTCTCACGTGGAAAAGATTCCATCATATTAATCAATATCAAAAATCATGGGGTATCGCACTCACTACAGCAATTAATCGTGTCTAAACTTTTGAAGAAAAGCCACTAAGGGCAAAACATATTTTTAAGAAAGATATTAAAAGAGGTTTTGCAAACAAAATAAGATTTTGGAAAAAGGGAGAAGATTTTGAAAATCTAAGAAGGGGAGGAGATGGAGAGGCTATCATAGAGCATAAAATAAAAGCTAAGGAAAAGAACGGTCTAACCAAATAAGAAGCCAACACTTGAATTAAGAGTCAAGGTAGATTTCCCATCCTTTGGACTACCAACACTAAACCGATGCATTACCACATGGGGACCCAGATGAACTTATTTATCTTTAATGCTACTTGCATTAAGCCTTTGAAGAATCTCATTTAAATTCTGACAAAAATTGGGCAGTGTAACGACTGAGCCTTGGAAATAACCATCAAGGTCTTTCGAGGAAATACCTGCACACACAAACAAACAATAACCCAATGCAAGAAAAAATAACAGACAGAATAACAGTAGAATAATGACAGAATAACAGAGTTCAGAGGTACTAAGTCCAACAAGGCCAATTCTCCAAAATGCCCGGGAGAGTAACCAATAGTCCATGGGGGCCTTAGGTATTTTTTATGATTTTAAGTTGTTTATTAATGTTTCAATACAAAAATAGTGTATGGTCCAAACGGACAAAAGGAAAATGGCGGAAATAAAACTTCCAAATGGACAAAGTGCAAATCGATTTGCACCTGACAGAATGCTGTTTTTTGCCTTTTTAAACTTGTTTTGGTATCTCTTATTCATCTACTTCATTAAAATCATTTGATCTAGGATGTTGATAAGTTTGAAAGAACCAAATCCATAATAATAGATGAATGATATTAATGATAGTTTGAGTGATGTTATTTTAATATGACTCCATCTTTCTTCTTCTTTTTTTTTTATTTTGGTCGACGACAATCTTCAATGTCATTGGAATTCTTATGGGTTCTTGATGAAGATGAGACCGCTACCTATTTTCTTTTCGTGTGGTAGTGCTTTCGGAGAACGATCTATATATCATTTCTCTCGCATGCATTAGCACAAAGATTGTAGACCGGCCTCGTTGTAGGGTGACTTCTACACAAGTCACTTGGCAATCTGCTTAATATACTGCAACATTTCGTGTCCCAAAAAAAAAAGAAGATCAAATATGGTAGAGATTATATGAGGTTGATTTAAGACTTAATGAAGTTTATCGTGTAGTCTCTATAATTTTATCAAGCTTCTTATGAAATTTTATTGAATTTAAACCCGAGATCATCATTCACTCACCATCGATCTTCATTACTAACAAATCGATGATATATTTGATATGTTCCAAGATGGTCATCCTGCTAACAATTTACAATTGACTTTAATTTCCACACTTTATTATATTATTCTTTATATTTTCGCCTTATGCATTCTTTTATTTTCGCTTTTATCATTCATCATGTTTATGTTTCCGCCATTTTCCCTTTGCCAATTTGGACGCTTTGTTTATGTTTTCTCTATTTTCCTTTTGTCCATTTGGACCATACTTTATTTTTGTGCAAAAAAATAATAAACAACTTAAAACGATAAAAAAACACTTAAGGCTCTATGGACTATTGGTTACTATCCCGAGCATTTTAAGGAGACCTGGACCTTTTGGATTTAGCATGTCTGGACCTTATTATTCTGTTGTTGTTTTGTCTTGAATTAGGTTGTTGTCTGTTTGTGTGTGCAGGTATTTCCTTGAAAGTCCTTGATGGTTAATTCCAAGGCATTGTGATAACGAATTCATTTGGTAAGGTGTTGGTTAATTCAAAGTGGTAAGATGTTGGTTTAGTGATGGTAGTCCAAAGGATGGGAAATCTACCTTGACTCATAATGTCAAGTGTTGGCTTCTTATTTTGGTTAGATCGTTCTTTCCTTAGCCTGTTATTTTATGCTTTAGGATAGCCTCTTCATCTCCTCCCCCTTCTTAGACTTTCAAAATCTTCTTCCTTTTTCCAAAAACCTTCATTTGTTTTTTGCAAAACGTTTTTAAAAATGTTTGTTTAAAAATATCTTTTTACTTTAGATATGAGGGGTGCTTAAAATCTTTCCCTTGTATAATCAACACCCTTACCTAAGATCTCTTTTTGTTTTAAAAACAAATTGGGGTTTATTTCGCTCTTTTCCAATTTCCTTTGGAAACAATAAAGCGCGGTGACAACTTTCACTAAAATAATGAGTCAAGTCAATTAATGGCTTTGATCTCAGAATTTCCCTGGTACAGAAAAAAAATGGCGACTTCACTGGGGATCCAGTTTTAAGTGTGTTAAGCATATTCTTATTTATCTGTAGACACCTTCATTTAATAGCACTTTAATAAAAAACGCTATTAAAGACTTTTTCTTCTAATAAGAGCTTTTTTTTTTATTCAATCAATACTAAAGAAAAATAACACTTTTCTTCTTCTTCTCAACATGTGAATATATATATATATATATATATATATATATATATATATATATATATATATATATATATATATATATATATATATATATATATATATATATATATAAAAGACATGATCTTAATTTGCATTGCATCTACAAATGAGATTTTGCAATATCACATTCCATGTCATTAAACTAATTGACTACTACCAGTACAAAAGTTTCTAGGTAGTGACAAAAAAGTTATATGACATGTTTATTTAAAATAGAGAAGCTTTTGAATGAATAAACATAATAGGCTAAATATAATATTATCAAATAATTGTTTTCCTCTTCTTAAGGTGCACATATACAATCATATCAATATTTATGCACATATATTTATGCACACTAACTGATGGTGTAGTTTGCTAATCGCAGCCAATAGAAAACTACATGGTGCATTCAGCTGCTACTGTGAAGTTTCGTGTCTGCTACAATGAAGTATCCCCGTGAATCTATAGTTTCTTTCCATTCTAAAAATTATTCAGGAATCACTGGCTCTGCATTGAGTTTCAACACAACAATTAATCAAATTATTAGGACGGAAAAATACTATCTACAAATACATTGACTGCTAGCAAACAATTCTAGTTTGAGTTTTTGACTTTGATATTTCCTATATATTAAGAAATTTTAGTTTCCGAACATATTATCTATTTTTAATTATTACAGGTTATTAAACCTTATAGGTTTCATGTATCGAATCATGTGGGAGATAATTCTAGGTTTCATGTATCGAATCATGTGGGAGATAATTCTCAATACGAACAAACCCATATTAGTGATATTAATAGTAAGGTCATGCTAACGAGTGCCCCAGGGGCACTCTTTAAGCATTCTAAATAAAGAAAATATTCTTTCAAAAGTTCACCATTTCAATTTTCGATGCATTAATTACGCATATTTCCAAGAAAAACTTACTTTTTAAAGCTATTAAAGAGTGCCCCTGGGGCACTTGTTAGCATTTCCCTAATAGTAATTATCATAAAAATATGATGACTTCAAAGTTAATAAAGTAGATAAACTAGATGAGTGGCTTGGAGGAACTAGCAATCATGATGATTATTGCAATATGGATGATGAGAAAAGAGGTTATGACCTACTGGAAAAAATAAATTCAAGTCCATCTATACTATTCTGTAATTTTTCATTGTCTTTGAATCATGATTATTGATGTGATGATTTGCAATGTTTTTAAACATATTTAGAACAAAACATGAGTATTTTTATCACATTGCATTTATTATTTCTTAAACTTTAACGTTGATTTCTTTATTTTGACAAATAGAATCTCGAGAATGGCGAGAAGATAACATTTGAAAATAGTGGCTTCTCATGTGAAGTAATTACCATATTGCATGCAGTTCTATCAAGGATCTCCAAGATAAGCCATGTTATAGCATGTTACTCTATTTCAAATTATTAGATTTTAGTCATTAGAGATTGGGGAAGATTCAAGTTATATAGTATTGTACTTGAAATTTTTAGGGGTCATTGTTTTAGTCACTAATAGACACCATTATCACAACAAAGTTTACCCTGCAATATCCTTACAATTGCAGACCTTATTTAAATGGGATTTGTTTTATTCTTTTCATGTTTTGTGGGAGCATGTGACATTTATGGTGCACTTGTTTTTTGGTGGTGCATTCATATACATCCAAAATCATAGATGATGTTAGTGAAGGTAACAGATCAAACTACTCTCTTTATATTGACTTGCAAATGTTTGTTGCAAAAGTGAAGTTGTAGTTACAAAAGAAGGTCTTTATATAGAGACCAGGAAAACATAAACAGACATAAAAAAAAAAACTTAGCATTTAATGGTTAACTATTTCCTATGAGAATAAATCTTTTTGGCTACCCTAGGAGAATTTGTCTTTTGACTTTTCAAGACCGCATTTAATTTATCCTACAGTTAGACTAATATAAACCTATACTTGTATTTGTCAATACTTTCTAGATAAGGAAAACAAATTAGTATATATATGAATAAATAGTATCTTACCTCTTTTTTTAGTTCGTGTGATTTATTTTAAAGAGCAACTAGCGAGATACCCGTGCTATCGCACGGGGCCGTTTGGGTTTCTTATTACGTGGATAAGATACATCTTATGAAGTTATTCCGTTTATATTTAGACAATAGACATATTAATTGGATGAACATCTGTAAAAAAAATTAAACATGCAGTATAGTAAATAAAATACAGCAATAAAACATATATACGTATATATTGTTTATCATTATAAGTTAAACGTGTATAAATTTCGTCATTAAAAACAATGCATTTAAGAATAACTTGAATTGACAAATAAATAAAAAAGACCTTTTAATACTTGTAAAAAAGGTTATGGGATATAAGCAATATATTGGATTGATTATTTTATAACACCTATATATTTTATGTAGATTACAAAGTTATCATATATGGATTTGGTAATTCAAAACAATGCATATAACAATAATAATAATAATAATAATAATAATAATAATATATATATATATATATGTATTTTTCTATATATATATATATATATATATATATATATATATATATATATATATATATATATATATATATATATATATATATATATATATATATATATATATATATATATATATATTGGTCTATAATTCAATATATGGCATTGTTAGGAAAAATTGTTAACAAATATAATCATAACTGTTCTAAAAGGCCCATCTTTTGAAGGCCCAATATAAAATAATGCAAACATTTAGTATACCAAAGAAAAGAAAAAATAATGGACTTAATAGAAGAAACCGTGTAGTAGAAGGAACATAATAGGTCTGCAGAGAAGTAATTGCAGCTTTGCAAGTTACAAAAAATAAATAATAGTTGCATTTGTTATTGGAAACGTTTTGAGGTACTCTCATCTGTCCATTCTAATTTTTTTCTTTTCGTTTCATAATCCTTCTCTGTAGCTTCTCACTTCCTATCTCTTGTTTCTTTGTTACTGTGTTAGACCCGATGAAGACGACATCGAGTAGTCAGCGAGTTGCATCAGCATTGACCAAAGGGGAAGAGAGACCCACGATGAATCGACGAAGAAATGGTTGTCATGGTTGGATCTCAGACGACTCCGTTTCATGCAACTGGTAATTAGAACTTAAACTTGGTTATTTTTTGAATACGATGTATCCATTCAGTTAACAAAGAAAAAAATTGGTAATTTATCTATTTGTATGTATTAGGGTATGTATTAGGGTTGATTAGGGTTGTATTTAAAATGGCACAAATATTACAGATTTCATAACTGGAGGTTAAAGTTTGGAATCGTTGTTAGAGTAATCGAACGAAAAACAATGTGGATGCGATTGGGTTGTATTTCTGTTGATATAATTTCAGTCCCACTTTAATTACAATTGTTGCATTTTTATTTTTTAGTATCTGTTTAATGGATATGTTGATACCTGTAATCGATGGGTCTTTTGTTGATCTCATATCATGTGTTTTATAGTATCTTAGTACACGTCTGTCTTTTTTTAGTGAGGAAGCTGCCATGGATGTAATTAAAGAACTTGCTAATGAGGTTGGAGAATCTTGTGGAAAAAGGAAATCTGCAAAAAAAAACTGTTAGGTTTGTAGAAGCTCAGGAAACACCAAATTTAGTTCGACCAATGAACAACAAAAATATTGTTATGAATGTAGTGAAGGTCGAAGAAGTTGATTGTGACTTTGGTGGCAGACAGGAAGCTCGCACAATTGAAGGTATCATGAAGCATTCATCGACTGTCGCTGCGAAAAGAGCTAGGAACAAAGAAACTGGTAGAAAGATGAGTACTAACAGGAATGGATCGGGCAGTTCATATCCTGAAAAAGTTGTAGGGAATGGAGGTAAGAAAGGGCCGGTGAAAAATGGGAGGAAGCCATAAAATCCAATTAAAGTTAAGGTGGCAACGAATAGGGGGAAGAAAACATATTGTTGGGAAATTGCAATCACAAATGGAAAAACTAAGAGAGGAAATGTTCAGGTAATTTAAACATGCTATCGCATTTTGTCTTGTAATCGGTTTGATGTTCTCAATTAGTTTTAATACAATCAATGTATGAGTCAAAACTGAACAGAATTATTTATGTATTGTTGCAGCATTTCCCTAAAGAGGTATCACAGTATTGCTTGCGTAGGAATCTAAAGGAGATTACAATTAGAGATATCGATTTACATCAAGAATTCAAGTGTACAATCAATACTGCTAATCGTAAGGGAGTGCCAAGTCCACATGAAAAGTACATGACAAAGGGATGGTACGATTTCGCGAAGACCAAAGGATTTAAAAGGGGAGACACTCTGATATGTGAGATGCCTCGCTTTACTCCGTTTTTGTACGTTGCTTTGAAAGATAAATGATGGGAAAGGAGCAGTGTTGAAGTTGAAATGTCTTGATGCAATCATCAATTAGGATGCAAGTCTGTTTCTGTTTTTTGGAAAGATGTTTTATATTTTGATTTATCAAGTAATTTTATTAATGCTGTTTGCTGAGACATTTTTGGATGTTAATTTGTCATGTAAGAAATTAAGAACAATTTGTGTCTTTATGATGAATGTTTATTGGTGTCTGGATTTAAGAACAAATGGTTTATGATGACAATGTTTTATTAATGTTATTGGTTTTTGTTTATTTGATGTTATATATAACTGTTGTTGACTGTATTTTTCAAGTATATATTGATATTTCACAATAGAATAATCATTTTGATAGGTTTATATATATTTCAAGAATACTTATATTTATACAAAAACATTAAACGTATTTAAAATTATATATGAAATACTTATGATGTTTTATATTCAACCAATATTAATTATTTAAATAAACAAAAATTAGTAAATTTGATTATTATATACTGAATATCATATAAATATATGAGAAAATGAGTAAGTTCTATAGCTACAACTTAACAAACCATGTTTCTTTATGTTTTTTAATATGAAATACATGCTCATAACTATTTACAGGCCCAATTGTTATATTGTATCTAAGTGTATATATAGGCAGATTTCTAATAGGACAGCCAAAACACCAAATACTTTATTATCATTCTAACTTTGAAGATGGTGAAATGGGGGGTCCCCTTTGTTCCTTCTCCTACCAGCAGGTAAGTGGTTTTTTCATGCTAAAATAAGCTGGCTTTGGAAAAGGTAGCTTAAAAGTTCCATTTTTATTTATGCATGCATGAGTAAAATACTTGATGGCGTAAAGAGACGAAGCAAGTCAAAATTTTTGATATTCGGTATATTGACAGATCTAGCAATTGCATTTTTTTTACTTTGTTACAGTGATCCTGAGAGAGACAGTCTTGAATGGGTGCGTAACATACATAATGAGTTTGAAGATGAGCAAAATAAGATGTATGAGACACTCATAAAAGATGGGTTTCTTACAGAGGATGAACGCACGGCTGATTATAGCGGTGAGGTAAAGTGGAGGTCGAATATCACCGAATCAAACATGAACGGAAAAAAAGCCCTTGTAAGCATCTAAATAAGTAGTAATTATTGATATTTATTTGTTCCCTATATTTTCTTTAAATTGATGAGATTTATGTCAAATTACAGAACATTCCAATGGAAATATCAAGAACATGCTTTGGTAAAGCACAAAATCCAACAAGGATGGTAGATCTGATTGATGGAAAAGGATATCACTGTGTCGTTATTAGAGCAAGTAGAAATGCTTATGAGAAACATATTGGTGTTGGCTGGTACGCTTTTGCGAGGGAGAAAAAGCTTCGATGCGGAGATGTCCTTGAATTCTCCATGAATCCTTTTGCAGGCGTGATGTTTGTGGAGTTGTTGAACCGGACTTGATGATGATACTGACTTATTTAATTAGTGAGTAGTAAAATATGAGCTATGTGTTTTTTAGTGTACTCATTGTGTTGTGTGAACAATCTGCCCTTTGGTTTTATATTTTTTGTAGACTGTTAAATTTATATCAACTTTGAAGTATAGTAACTTCATATTTATTATTTGCCTTTGTTTAATTAAAAGAATATCTTTGTTGTTGTTTAAATTTTCACCGTTGTTATATTTAAATACGTATTATTGTGGTTACGGTGAAAAATGTTTCTACGGAATGATATGATGCATATAATAGATGCAATTTAGTAATAAGTACTTGGGGAAAAATAATTTAACCAAATAGGAAAAAAAATAATACATCTTGAATAATAATATATTTATAATCATAGTATGTTTGTAATAAATAATTTGATATAAAAGGGGTGGTAGTTATTTTAAAAAAAAAAATATGAAACATATAATATATCATTGTTATTAAAAATTTAATTGGCGATGACATATTTTTTAAAGAAAAAATAAGGTAGACCTAAAATTTTTATACAATTAAATGTGCTAATTTTGATATAATTTGAATAGCATATCAATAAATTAATAAAAAGATTATGTTACATTATTTAATAAATAGTCACAAGACAATATTTCATATAGTTAGTACTTAATTGAATCAATTAAACATTAATGAAATTGGTGGGAGCTTTTTTTAATATATTCAAACAAAATAACTTTAATGTGACATATAATTACTGTTTGAAAAGACTTTAAACGTGGTTGAAATATTTTGGATATCTCAACAGTTTCACGTTTACCTAATATGTCACTCATTTTTGGAAAAGTTTACTCAATGACCAATGCACTCCTGACGACGAAGCCGAACGGTTTCCAAGGAGCAGAGAAATTATTTCTTCCAAAAGCTGTATCGTTGGTATAAGTGTTGTATCCAACTAAAATATACTCCAAAACCATTTCCGATAGACACTTGCTAAAACATACATCCTTGCCATCTGAAAATGGCACGCTCATCCGAGATTGCAAAAGCATGCAGGTGAAATATTTGTTTTCCATCAGCATTCTTAGCCTTTTTGATTTTTCTTCAGTAGTTCTAATTTGATTTATACATCTTTTTTACTTTGTAGGAATTTAAAATACATTGCGGTTCGTGATCGATGGGAGAGATTTGCCGTCAAAAGAAAGCTCAGGCGTTTAGCTCAGGATCTCAGTAAGTCCTTGAAATGGAAAAGAAATCAGGTTACCAAGTTGTGCGTAACTTTGGGCTTGAGGGTATCGGACAGTGAAACATGCATATGGAAAAGGGAGAAGAAGTTGAGGAATATCGCAGGAATGTGGCAACGAAAGATGATTGACATCAAGTGGAAGGGAAAGCACGAGGGAAAGAAGCTTGGTTTAGCGTATGCAGTAGTCGAAGATGTTCAAGCCGTGTCAGATGTTATGATCGGCGCGGGTCTTGATGTGAATCGCAGAGTCGTCGATGTGTGTGAGGGACTGTCTATCGTGTATGTGGATTTAGAACATGAAAGGTATGCCATTACTTTATTTAGATAAGTAAATATTTACATCTTTACTTAGACTGTGTTGTTCTAAATTCATGTTCTAATATACTTCTTTGTATGTATGGTAGTGAATGGAAGGTGTGGTCAGAATTGGTTGCCAACATGAAAAATTGGTATGTGATATATGTGTAAGACTGTAATTATGGTATAACCTTGTTATTCAAAATTTAATGTGTTGACATGTAGGAAACTGTATTTTTTTTTACAGTTGTATGTTTGTCTAATTTGTTGAATTTTTTATTTTTGTAGAAGATCGTGTTAATGTTTTGTTATTCCAGCTTTTGAGAATGTTTGAAGGATCGCAGCTTAGCATTCATCTGTTTTCAGGAGATGTTGAATTCTTCATTCTTATAAGTTTATTTCCTTGTCTGAAGTTTGTTTTGATTATAACTTTTAATTGATATTGGACTGTAATGATTTCTGGATTGATTGATACAATATCTTGGTGGGTTGTTATTTTTTATCAGTGTGATTTGGCAGTTATGGTATCATGAAAATTAGACATCATGTCTAAATTAAATTGAGAAACTTTTCTGTTGCTCTGCTTTTCGTTTTGATGTATGGGTCGTTCAATTGTTGCTTATTTGGTTCCATTTAACATGTTTACATTGTTGCTCTGCTTTTCATTTTAATGTATGGTTTGTATGATTGAATAATATTACATGGTGAACTTTTAAATAATCGCAGCAAATCAGTTGTCCTGTTTAATTGATTTAATGCTGGAAAAAACAACAGATTTGAATTGGTTTTGCTGTTACTTGTGAGTTTTGAAAGTGCAACAATAACTTGTTTGTATCAAAAAAAGATTTTTATCCCGTACGGCTGTATCTGAATAATTGTGAAATGCCTGAACATATATTTGTTGTATATTAACCATCTATTTATCTTCAATGGATATCAACCATATATATGGGATATCTATTATAATACAGTATGACTTTTTCAAAGTAATGTTGTATATTAGAGTTTTCTTTTGTTCAACATGTCATCAATCTACATGATACAGTTCATATTTGAGACATTTCCAGACCAGTGCCAATGCCATTGCAAATTGACAAAAAAGTCACAATGAAGCTATATCATAATTGATAAAACATTACAAAGTCTACCAAAAAAACAAACAAATATAACAAATGAGATAAACTCAATTTTTTCTAACATTTAAAAAATAAAATAAAAACCCATATGTTGTAAATAACGGTCGCTGTCGACATGTTTTGTTGACTTCGTCCTCGATCTGAGTAAAATTAATTGTCGTTAATATATAAACAGCATGAGAAACTAAGTAAATATATAAATACCAATATATATTAAAAAAATAGAGAGATAATGGATTGTGGAAATGTGGATTACCAGTTAACAAAGTGATTGAAAAACTTCCTTGTACACGACAGTTGTAGTTGTCGAGCGCGGATCATTGTCGTTGTCATGAATCAATATCTTTAAACCATTTTTGTTGGTAACTCTAGATATGGAAACATATTATTGACCATGACTAAAGAAGGGAGTAGGCAAATAGAGTCTGACGGTATCAAGGGATTGACTTTGGGATTTATTAATTGTCATAGCATAAGAGACAAATATTGGAAATTGTCGCCTAATCAACTTAAATGGCCAAGGAGACTCTGAAGGCGACACAGACATTCGAGGAATGTAAAAGAGGTTACCTATATTTTTGCCAGAAATAATTCTCGCCTCAATGACGTGATTGGCTAATCTTGTAACAATAAGTCTTGTGCCATTGAATAATCCCTGAGATTGGTCTAAATTTCTCATCAACATAATTTGTGTACCAACCTTCAATTTGAGAATGTGATTCGCTAGACCGGATGTTCTTAGATTACTCAGGAATTCAGGTGTTAGAACTTCGTAAGCTTTAGTGTAAGTCGCATCGGTATTATCTATCTCGTCAAAACTGAGATATTCCTTTTCATCTCCTTAAAAAAAAGAAAAAGATTATTAAAACCTGGGCTAATAGCAGACATCTAATATATATAAATATTTGGCCAATCGGAACATTAATGTGATATGTTAATAATCTGTACCTGGTATTAGGCTCAAAATATAATGATTGATTTTTTCAACAACTTCAATTGTTGATGCAAGAATTGCTTTGCCTTGCAAACAATCAAGACGGGTATAATTTTGCAACAAATCCAGGTATGTGCTTTCAACGATGGCTTGAATGGGATCTTCAAAATCTGTAATTAATAATTCCCGAGGGATCTCTATATCAGCCAATCCATCATTTGGTTCGGATACCCTACCATCGCCGACTGCCAATATCCATTTCGAGAACTCTGCAATTTCATTACTGCTGTTATCACCTTTATCATTCTTAAGCCTCATGTTTCTTGTTATAGTGAGGACCTTGCAGTGATCCCACACATAAGATGAGAATATTGATGCATGCACAATATCGGAGCGGGAAGCTCTTGGAACAACGGGAAGAATCTGCCGGAAATCTCCGCCGAATACAACAACTTTCCCTCACTACAACGAGGAAGGGCTTTTAAAGCGCTTTTTTTGGCCTTTAACAGCGCTTTAAAGCGCTGCCAAAGCCAGCGCTGGCATAGGCTACGAAAGCGCTTTTAAAAGCGCTCTGGTAGGCCCCCCTATAAGAGCGCTTTTCTGGAAAAAGCGCTCTTGTAGGCCCCCCTTTAAGAGCGCTTTTCAGTAAAAAGCGCTCTGGTAGGCCCCCCTTTAAGTGCGCTTTTTCCAGAAAAGCGCTGTGATAGGCCCCCCTGTGAGAGTAAAAAATAAAAAAAAACGCAACATACTAAAGCGCTTTTGTAAAAGCGCTCTTATAGGGTGGGCTTTAAGAGCGCTTTTTCCAGAAAAAGCGCTCTGATAGCCCCCCCTATAAGAGCGCTTTTACAAAAGCGCTTTAGTATGTTGCTTTTTTTTTTTTTTGCTTTTTTATTAATCTTTGGCAGCGCTTTTAAAAAGAAGCGCTTTAGTATGTGGGCCTTTAAGAGCGCTTTTTAGAAAGCGCTTTAGTAGCTAAATGAGGTATTTTAATGTGCAGCCTGTAATTTAATCCTCCCAGTCGACCTGTAATATTTTCGACCTGTAATATGTTTTCAGCCTGTAATATTTTCGACCTGTAATTTATTTTCGACGATATTATTTCAGCCATCAGTAAGACAATATATATATACTAATATAATACCATTATAATATCCAAAATTATATATATACATCATTACAACATCAATAATATTATAGTACTTCAATTCGACACAAATCCTACATGAAAAAGCGCTTAATATAAAAATGACACAAATCCTCTTTTATTTCTTCCAACTTAAGTTTCGGGTATCCAGCGGCACGGAATTCGTCAAGGTACTACAAAACAAAAACAAAATATGAATGATACATTTAGTTAAATGTAATAAATTATATGAAATTATCTTAAGTTATAAATTCATACCGTGAGCGGAATCTCTAATTGATTTGCCTGAAGGATTTCTTTCATAAACCTCAATACAAAGTATCCGCAATCGTAACTGTTTTTCTGTTGCGGACACTACATAGAAAAACAAATAAGATTCTATAGTTGTGCATTGTTTTATCAAGTAGCATAAATATATTATAAGCAACATTGTGAAAAATAATGTACCTGCACTTGGATCCAAGTAATGTTGCTAGATTTAGTTCGGGATACCTGTGCGTCCCGTTGACTTCGGAACACTTGTATTGATCTAATTAACAAATATATAAAAGCATATGTTTAGATCAATCCCACAAATAAGTAAATATATATATAAATATACACGAATATATATTTAGAACGATCCCACTTACAAATCAACGATGTCCTTCATGGCCGGATAATTGGTCCATTCACCATTTACCGAATTCAGATAATACACGACTTCCCTTATAGGGTTGATAGCAAGCAGCAACCAGTGTGCTCTATAAATAAAAACAATAGGTTATATGAAAATTTTGCTATACACAAAAGAAACAGAGATTAGATGAACAAAGAATGAGAAACTAACCCTACTGGTCGGGTATTATACGCCCAAAGATGCAGACATTCTGTATTGCCGGTGGACATGAATCTATCGACTAATCGCTGTCTAACTGATTCCCGTTCCGAAGCAATTGCCATTCCGCTGCAGTGGGCGGAAGACACGAAACGGAATCTGTTAGACAACGGAGTCCCGCGCAACACTCTGTCATACAACAACCTTAAATAAAAACATAATAAACATTAGATTATTTTCATTGAAATGTGTAAATAAATTATATTGTGGGACTAATTAAATAATATATCGGATAAAGGAATATTACCGAATGTATGAGTGCATGTTATTGACGCCTAGTTGATCATGCTTAAAAATCTCCTCCAAGTCATCAAGTGTAATAAGTGACTTGAATTCAATACCGAAGACACTCTCATCCATAACGATTTCACGTAAAGCACCATCCTTCAAATCGGACATATCAACCATTGTTGCGAGCGTCGACCGGTACCGAGGCACAAAAGCACCGCCTTTTTTTCCCGCTGGCTTCGGAGGACCAGTGGGTGGTACGGTACGAACTTGCTGCGTCACTTGTTGTGACTCTCGAGCGGATGCCTAAAAATCATATAAGTTAGGTAAAATATAAAATCATGCAGATTTAGATTCAGATTAATTATTAACACTTTAAATGTACCTCTTTTAGTGATGCAACGGACTCCTCCTCCTGTAAAATCCCTTTACCCTTAACTGTGGGTTTTATAGGAGCAGTCTAAAATTAAAATGTAAAAAATAATTAATAAACGGTTTAGAATTGACATTCGAAAACTAAATGATTCATAATCGTTTTCAATATACCTCATCACTAATGGTAATGAGCTCCGAGGGCCATGCAACAAATGATCCTATTGCATCTCGCAGCAATGTCGTCTCTGAGACCATGTCAGGTACCGGTAGCATCGCATCATGATCTACTACAACATCCACCGATACTTTCAGGTGTCCATCCGGGAGCGGTCTATGGTGAAGTAAATCTCCCAAAGTGTTGTGCTCTTTTCCCTTGCCAACTAGTCGATAACTCGGTTCCGATAAGTATAGTTGGCAAGATGAAATGCCCTAAACCAATAGTAAATATAAAGTCATTATCATTAATAAAATAGAACAATTTAAAAGGAAAAAAAATTATAATTACCTCGGGAAATTTCCTTTGATAGTTGATACTAGCCTTATCACTAGTTTCTTTCACCGATGAAGTGTTGCACTTTTCTCTCATATACGCCTCTTTATCTCTTTGCAATTCAGAGACTTGTGCTTGCAATTCCGCCAACTTTTGCAACACTTCTTCATTTGAAGGATTTCCTCTCCTAGGACTCTTGTAAAAAGAGGTTGGAGTCACACCATGACCCTTACCCCTCACCCGACCGGGATACTCAGGAGCATCTAGTGCTCTACTAAGTACGCTCCCCTCACCGGTGGATGCCGATTGCGACAAGGTCTCCTGTAATTCATTTACATTAAAAAATCATTTATATATTAAAAAACATTTGATTTAATTAAAGACACAGTATTATACTTACACATTCAGTAAAAACTCTCTGAACTTCGGGATTGACAGCATGATCCTTGCCCACACGAGCTTCCCTCCACAACACATGTTCAGGAAGTGAGGTTTCCTCACTTTTAGTCTCCTCTAACTATGCATTGACACAAATGATAAAATCGTCAAATAAAACACATTTAGACAATTAATTAAAACGCATTTCTATTTACTTACAATTTTATCCTCCAAGCGTGCATATCCCAAACGCCCTTTTTTGTATGGATATGCGGGTTTGGATGCTCTCGCACTATTCTTGGCACTCCTTTTCCGAAAATCTTCATCTCTTTGCTCTACAAACTTAGCCCAATCTTCTTTACCAATGAAGATCTCATACTTTTTTGGCCGTCCCGGTGCCTCTTCAAGAAAGTTTCCATCTTTATCCTTAAGATAAGTGTTTGTCAAAAAAGCTTTCCACCCTCTATATCTTTTGCCGGCCAAACCAAGTATGTAGCGTCTACGATCATCTGGTATCTCAAAAGTCCTCTGCAAAAAAACATACTCATAGTGTGTAAGTATAAGTAATTTAAACAATTTATCGTCAAGATAATAACAACAATTAACCATATATGATATATACCTGAAGCTCGTCCCAAATCGCTTTTTTTTCGCATCCAAGTCTTCGCTTTTCAGATTCCATTTAGCTACGGAGACCGGAATATGCATACGAACAAGTGTACCAATATAACTTGTCAACTTTGCAGAATTAGGACCAATTGCTTGTTTATCAGAATTCCATTCCAATCGGTATACTAATCCTTGGTCTCTATGTCGAACGATTCCCTTCATGATAGTGATGCCTCGTGCAACTTCTTTTGCTTCAGTATCAGGTGGAGCATTTGTATCCGTGGCATCTATTTCTTGAGCATCTCTTTCTTGTGAGTTTTCAGGTGGAGCATCTCTATCCGGAGCCATTTAACCTGTATCAAACAAACTAAAGCACATTAGTACACTATTAATAAGCTAACAATCTATACAAGTAAAATGGAAGTCAAACCATGCATGTACAAGTAAATCGGAAACGAAATCGGTACAAATCAAAATAAGCGTCAAAAAATAAAGTTGTGGGAATTGAACGAAATTTACATGGCTATGGTAAAACGTCCCCACGGACTCAAAAATAAAGTCGGTTTTCCGAAATTCAGACCCTAAGCCCGACTTTTGATTACGGGCAGAAGCAAAACCGATAAAAAAACAGTCCCGAAATGAACATATAAGTGCATGAGCAGCTCCGGAATCGTCAAAATAGTATAGTTACATGTAAAGAAGTCGACAAACGGATACATGGTTCAAAAGTTATGTACAAAACGAGAATATGCACCAAAATTGAATAAGTACTATACTATTGATTAAAACAATCGGTACAAATTGAATAAAACAAATTAGTCGGAATATGTATACTATTACCTTTATCACTAACGTCTCTTTCTTTTCTTGGTAGGATTGTGTTCTACGCGTCTCTTAACAACGCGGACGGTTGGATTGATCCAAATACCCTCATTATGATCATTTCTAGTACAAGATTCATTCTCATTTTGATCGTTTCTTGTACAAGATTCAATGCCAACACCAATATCACCTTGATCTTCAATGTTTTCATCTACTATTTTGTTAGATAAAAGCACTATAGACCATTTCGTACTTGTCGGATCATTGACATAGAACACTTGTTTAGCTTGAGAGGCTAAAATGAAAGGCTCATCTTTGTACCCTACCCTATTGAGATCCACTTGCAAAAATCCTGACTTATCCATTCGTATGCCACTATTATTTTCAACCCACTTGCAACCAAATACAGGAATCTGAAACTTCGCGTAATCAAACACCAAAATGCGCTCGATAACCCCAAAATATGACAAATTTGCAAATTTCGGATTTAAGTCATTCGCACTTGATATGTGCATTGCTTCAGCTACCAAGGTAACACCACTATTTTGCATAGTACTTTTATCATCTTGTTCTTTGGTATAAAATGTGTATCCATTAATAGCGTATGCGCTATAAGAAAGCACAATTACAGTTGGACCATAGGCTAAACATCTCAACCTTTCTGTTACTGAAGCAGGATCTGAACGATACTTTGAATAAATATGATCCCTAAACCACGGTATGAAACTTCGATTGTGCTCTCGTACTATCCAGTTCTCATTTCTATTTGGATTTAAATCTCGGAGAACAACCTTGTGCATTTCAACATACGGCTCAACCTCAATCTCATTGTGCAGAACATACAAGTGCGCTTGATCCCGTTCGACCATTGATACTGTCACAACTTTATTTCCAATTAGCCTTTTTCCTTCTTTTTTTTCGACAATATGAGATTTGGGGAGTCCAATTGATTGAACATTTGACAGATATTCAGTACAAAACTCAACCGCTTCTTCAACAACGTATCGTTCGGCAATACAACCCTCCGGTCGACTTCTGTTTTTCACGTACCCTTTTAATATTTTCATATAACGTTCAGCAGGGTACATCCATCTCATATAAGCTGGTCCGCACAATTGTGTCTCTTTCACAAGATGAACGACTAGATGAACCATTATGTCAAAAAACGAGGGAGGAAAATACATTTCAAGATCACATAAAGTAACAACTATCTCTTTTTGCAATGTTGGTAAGATCGCGGGATCGACCACCTTACTGCAAATTGACCTGAAGAAGAAACACAGCTTAGTTATTGCGCTTCTTACTTTTTCTGGCAGAATAGAACGTATACCTATTGGTAAAAAATGTTCCATTATAACATGACAATCATGCGTCTTCAAACTCTTTAACTTGAGGTCTTTCATGGACACAAGTCTTCTAATATCTGAAGAGTAGCCTTCTGGAACTTTAACTTCACTGAGGAACTTACACAATGTTTTCTTCTCCTTTCTAGATAGAGTGTAAACAGCAGGTGGCAGATATGTTCGTCTTTCTTTCGTCACGGGTCTCAATTCAGTTCTCATCCCCATGTTTACCATGTCATTCCTTATGTTAACGCCATCCTTAGACTTTCCTGGTATATTGAGTAACGTACCTATAACGCTGTCAAATACATTTTTTTCAATATGCATAACATCCAGGAAATGTCTTACGTACAACGACTTCCAATATGGAAGTTCAAAAAAAATGGACTTCTTCTTCCACCCACCCTTGACAAGTGAATGTGCAAAAGGCTTGCCAAACTGAGTGCTCACATCTTTCACCTTTTCAAAAATTTGATCACCTGACAAAAAAGGCGGGGCTGTACCATGTTCGGCCTTTCCGTTGAATGCTTTTCTCCACCCACGGTAGTGATGATTAGAATTTAAGAATCTACGATGACCGAGAAAGACATTCTTCTGACAAAGATCCAATCGTGTCGTATCGGTTTCATCTTCACAAACGGGACACGCCTTTTGACCTTTATTGCTGTACCCGGATAGATTTCTGTATGCTGGAAAATCATTAATTGTTCCAAACAACATCGCCCTCAAGTTGAAACTTTCCTTCCTATACCCATCGTAAACCTCCACACCGTTGTCCCACAAAAACTTTAAATCGTCGATTAACGGTGCCAAGTATACGTCTATGTCATTCCCTGGTTGTTTAGGCCCAGAAATTAGCATTGATAACATCATGTACTTACGCTTCATACATAGCCACGGAGGTAGGTTATAGATCATAAGAATCACAGGCCATGTGCTATGCGAGATACTTTGAATACCATGCGGGTTCATTCCATCAGTAGACAATGACAACCGAAGGTTTCTTGCTTCTTTTGCAAATTCAGGATAATCAGTATCAACTTTCATCCATTGTGGTGAGTCTGCCGGATGTCGCAACTTTCCATCAATAATTCTTTCATCTGCATGCCAAGTCAAGTGTCTTGAATCGGTCTCACTACGATACATGCGTCTAAATCTCGGAATTATAGGAAAATACCATAAGACTTTAGCAGGAGACAACTTTTTCTTATATCGAGGGGCACCACATTTAGGACACTCATTCAACGCTGCATACTCGTTTCGAAACAAAACGCAATCGTTTGGACATGCATGTATCTTATCATAGCTCATGCCAATAGAGGACAACATCTTTTTGGCTTCATACGTTCGATTGGGAAGAACATTATCCTCTGGTTGCATATCATTCATAAGGGCTAATAACTGTGTGAAACTTTTATCCGACCATCCATTGTCCGCCTTTAAGTTGTACAACTTTAACACCGCAGACAATCTTGTGAATTTTGAACAACCATCATACAACGGTTTCTCTGCATCGCTTACCAACCTCTCAAACATTTTGGGACAATCCGCAAGATCTTCTTCAAGCGCTTCTGCAATCTCCTCGACTCGATCGCAATCGTATGTGTCTGTGCAATCGTCGTTTGAAGCATACTTCCTATTACAACTCGACCCAGCATTCCCGTTACTTTTCTCACCATGCATTGTCCAACATGTATAACTTCTATCAATTCCAAACCGTAGTAAATGGGATCCCAACTGTTTCCCGTCAACCTTATCCCCATAACAGCAACCCAAGCAAGGACACGGCATTCGAAGCGGGTCTTCGGAGTGCTTAACCGCAAACTCAACGAATTCCCATACCCCTTTCTCGTACTCTTTCGACAATCGGTTTGATCTCATCCATGTCTTATCCATGACTTAATTAAGCTAAACAAATGCTTCTTGGTTTCTCTATCAGGTACTAAGGAATTCTGTCAAGATAATAAATAGCTATCATCATAATAGAATACCTAATCAGAATACCCGATTTCTTAAAGAAGACATTACCTTATTTCAAGGTAATATAAGTCCACAAACCAAAAAATTGGTTGAGAGACACTAAATTGATATTAAATAGAACCATAAACAATAAACTATAAGCTAGAAAATAACAAACTATAAGCAAGAAGAAAGGGATAGTAACCTGAATTAGACTTGATGTGGGAGATGGTAGGTTTGAATCGGCGTTGTACAAGTAGAAACCAGAGACTTCAAAGTAACTGTAAAATTAAACACACACACACACGATGCAGTTAAATACAAATATTATAAAAGTGAAGGAAGTATATGCAAACTGTAGCATATTATTCAACTATTTGTTCAATACCATTATTAAGACCAAAAACTACCCTCTACAGAGGAATAAGAATATATTAGGATTCTAGTTCTACAAAACATTAGTTAGTGGTTGCATTTGTGAAAGCATTTATGAACTGCCTTCAAAATATATGGTTGTTGTGTCTCAATGTCTTCAAGTATTAATAAAAAGAGATAATACTAGTACTGCTAAGCCTCAAACTGAGACTTATCTATAATGAAACAGTGTGCAATTCTCATTAAAAAAACCCTATAAATAGTACCATAAAATATAATAGAAGTAGACAAATCTCACTTTCAATTTCAAAAAGTAAGAGTGGCTAAGCATAGATAGGATAAGGATGGCCACGGTTCAGTCAATAATATTTTATAAGAAGTTTAATTATCAAATACCACTAGGTGGAATAACTTAAACACGTACAGGAAGATGACTGACCAAAATTTATTAACTCAAATAAGTGCTTTTTATTTTATCAAATAAGTGATTTTTTAATAGTCACTAAATCACGAAAGTAACGAGAATTAACATATCTTTTCCATGCATGCATGCTTTGAATTAATAAGAATGTTATTCTATCGTTAATTTCAAAGGATACTATTAAATCTTAATAATCAATAAGATAGCACTCAAAATATCTTCACTAATTTGTCGGTGTCGTGTTGTATTTACACACAACATAACCTACAATCACTCAAATTATCTTCACTCTTTTATGAATATATTTCAACAAGAATCCAATTTCCAAACCAAATATAATCCGGGAATTTTCAAAAAAGAGTCATTAAAATGCAATCCTATCAATTACTATTTCTCTTCCCTAAATGCACCTGGACATGTTATAATATCATCAAGTGTAACAAGAAAATTAGTAAGTAAGCGTCCGGTTCATTCACCATAGATGCATGTTTCGGCATAACCGATCCGATTGTCATATTTCGGCATGATATCTCAACTTCACCACTCAATCGACACTAGTAAAAATAACTATAATGTTTCAGCTTAATTGAAAATGATTAAAACCTAAGCAGTATGAATAAGAAGTATGAAGAGAACACTAGAATACAGAATCCTCTCTCAGCATATTCAAAAACCTAAGCAGTATGAATAAGAAGCAGAAGAGAACACTAGAATACAGAATGATATGAACCAGATGATTCAATATGAATAAGAAGCAGAAGAGACAACATAGAAATTACCTAAAGGGATGCAGCAAACCAGAGGCGGAGGGAGAACGGAGAACGACACTGAAGCGGCGGAGACGGCACTGCACTGAAGCGGCGGAGACGGCTGAAGGTCGTGGCAGGTCGTGGCGGAGGTCGTGGCGGAGGATTGAAATTGATTTAGGGAAGAAATTGATTTAGGGATTCTGTGTTATGTCGCGAAGGAGAAAGATACTGAGAAGCGCTTCTGAAATTAATTGGGGCAAGTTTAATTTGTTTAATTTTAAAACACCTACGAGGGCGCTTCTGAAAAGCGCTTTAGAAGGGCCACCTATACCAGCGCTTTCTCTTAAAAAGCGCTTTTGTAACCCCCCCCCTTTAAGAGCGCTTTCAAAAGCGCTTTCATATCCCCCACTATAAGACCCCTATAAGAGCGCTTTTGAAAAGCGCTGTCATACCCCCCCCTTTAAGAGCGCTTTTAGAAAGCGCTTTCATAGCCCCCCCCTATAAGAGCGCTTTTGAAAAGCGCTTTCATTACCCCCCCCCCCCCTTTAAGAGCGCTTTTTTAGCGTGTTTTTTTATTTTTTTTTTAGTGCAACCTATAACAGCGCTTTTTACTAGAAGCGCTTTAGTAGGTGTGCTGCTAAAACTTAAATTTGGCGTAGTGCCTCCAAATATTCTACCCGATACACCATTCTGGTTCATGAGATCTTTTATAGTTTTGTCTAATGCTTCAAAGCAATTTTTATGTGTCATGGGTGCTTCATCCCATATGATCACATCAGTTGCTTGAAGCAATTGTGCATGCTCGGTATTTTTGTCGATATTACATGTAGAGTTGTCAAGGGTCGGCACTGGAATTTTGAACTTTGAATGGGCAGTTCTTCCACCTGGAAAAAATAACGAAGCTATGCCACTTGAAGCAACAGTAATACATATTTTTCTCTCCGAACGCAGTGCACTCGACAGTGTTCTCCACATGAAAGTCTTGCCGGTACCTCCGTAACCATGCAAACCCCCCCTCTTTGTTTCTTGACAGCTTGCATGATTGTTTCAAAAATACCACGTTGCTCATCTGCACATCGTGAGTTTGCTTATATTTTTTATGGAATAATGGCCATTGATCTAACGTAACAGAGTTGCAAATAATATCAAGTTTTTTATCAGATAACCTGTTAGTGCTTTGAATAGAGAAGTGAAATTTTTTCTTTCGTCATCAACGTTGTAATCACGTTCGTCATAAATCAGACGGTTGCCAATGTCTCTTGTGACATATGAGTCGAGATATGGCATGTCCTTAAACTCATGCAAGCTTCTTCGATTGGACTGCAACATGTTCTCAATGGCAATGAGGGTCAAGTTTTCCAATTCATTGTCCGTTAAATGCAGGTCTATAACAAAAAAAACAAAGAAAAAAATAGCATTTATTAAATGAGCAGCTACGATATTTATATATGAACAGCACAACAATTGCCTGGATGTCTGCATTACTTCATTGGCAAAAGTAAATATAAGATTTGCATACATGTAGAATGTAGTTTTGGACTGATTTTGATTATTATTGATGAGCTATGCCTTGAAAATAATACAATTTTCGATTCACTATTGTGATAACCAACATATCAAATGATAGACCAATTAGTTAGAATGTACCTAATTTATTGGTTGCTTGCCTCTGCTGGTAAAGATTACCGTCTGCCAATACCTTCCAAGTTTTAACCCAGACATGGTTAGGTCTATTCATTGTACCGGAGAGTAGCATGGTGACAAACAATTGTCGCAAAAAATAACCTGAACCCCAATCTTTGGCCTCGTATATGGCCGAAACATATTCTTTATCATCATTAAGAAATCCCATTTCGAAACATGCATCCCTAAAACTGTGCCGAACAATTCCTCCTACCTTTTTTATGTCCTCGTAGCATCTCGGTCCCTTTGCTACCGTTAACATCATTCTAAGATAAAAAAGCTCACCGGTACTTGGCGGAACCCATATAATTCTTCCAATTGTATTACCTCTTTTGCATGGTCTCCACCGTCTGTATCTTTTGTCGTACACAAATCTTGTGAGAAACTTGGAGTAAGTCAAATCTTTTGCCTGTGAAGATGTCTTGTTGGCTTCCATCCAAGCGGTAAACATAGACTCTTTCACGCTTGGTTTTTCAAGTACCTCATCAATCAACTCATAATCAGTGTAGTAAACACAATTGTCTCCCTCAAGATGAAAATACAACCTCTCGACCGCGGGAGACCTTCCATGTATGGGAAAAGAGAATATCCTCCAGCATGCTTCACTTGGAGAGACATATCTACAATCAAGATATTGTTTTATTTCATCAAGCTCTCCATTTAAAGATGATCCATCGTTGGTAGTATCAACTAAAGTAGCGGTAATTCGGTCATATCCTTTGTTAATATATTTGAATAAATACTTAACGGATGTTCCCTGATTACACCACTCAATGTTGATGTGAGCCTGAAATTTCTTCAACAAATATGGATTATAAGGAACTACAAATCTGTTATCAAGATCAACGTCCTTTTTCGTAACTGTATTTCCAGTATCTCTTCTCATGTACAAAGGATATCCCTCATGGTCAACAACAGTGCGAGCCTGAAATTTTTTTGGGAAGAATTTTGAGCATTGATTATTTTTCATGCATGGCGATGAAGTGTTTGCATATCCGCATGGGCCGTGAATCATATGTGTCTTCACCAAATGATAAAGTTGCATATCATCCTCCTCCGAAGGAATTTCTGCTGAAATGATGTTGTTTATATCTTCTGGAGTGGGACACTTGCTATCGGGATGCATAAATAACAGAATATGTGCATGTGGTAAACCTCTTTTTTGAAACTCAATTGTGTATATATCTGCAATAACATAAAATAGTGAAACAATAAGAATAAACATTATTCAAAGTAGTAATATTAAACCCAAACGGCACATATATATTACTGCATTGTATAACGACTTACATGCAACAACTCTCCCCAATACATGCTTTTTTGTTAAATCAGACAGCAGCTCATCCAACTTGATTATAAAAACTCGGGATATGAGATCAGGGCGATCGTGAGGACGAAGCTTTATTTTGTCGGTAAGTCTTTTAAGTTCGGGCCAATTTGGATTGCAAGTAAACGTGATAAAAAGTTCGGGAAAACCAACGTGGCTACAAATAGCCATTCCATCAAAATAAAGCTGCTCCATGTATCTCCTGCTACCAACATAGGTCGACGGCAAAACTACCCTTTTACCTTTGTTTGAACCATGTGTGTCCGATTCTTGGTCTGGACCGGTAAGATTGGAGTACTTAGAGACTCTAAGTTTCTTCTGATGCTTGCGGATATAATTCAATCTCTGGGACTCCATCATACTGAATCCATCAAACAAAAATTGCTGAAACAGTCTCCGTGATCTCAAGAGCGGATGTGCCTCGGTTGCTCTTGTTTGAATGCGATACGCAAGCCATTCTCTTATGGTAAGCTTATTCATCTTTTTTTTGAACTTGTTTCCCTGTGTAGTACACCAAGCCTAAATCCGTCTTCTCCATAAGGAAACAGCAGGGGATATTGTAAAGCAAGATAACTTGGATGAAACTCACTTATTCTCTTTAGTTTTCCGCTTTGTCTCTCAAGAATAATGTCCCTTTTGTCTCCGGTGTCAACGTCGCCTACTATCAATGCAGCAACTTCTGCCACATTGGGTTGATTGTAAATTCTACCATCTTTTGATCTATCTGCAATTAATCTTAGCTTCAATTCTGGTACATCGTCATGTCGTAGCCTGTCTGCTGCCATCCAAAAAGATTTAGCATGTCTGTTGAACTCATCAAGCATATTCTTCAATCCGGTTACAATATGCGGAATTATATTTGTATTGTTCCTGAAAAATAAATTACAACACGTGAACCAAACTATAGAGAAATAATTTAAAATAATAACTATATATTATTAATTTAGTCTATTATATAATTAAATGGTGATTAATTACCCCATTCCTTTGATCCTATGTTGTATTTCATTTTCAGTGTCGTAAATATATAGCTGAGAAAATCTTGGTGTCTGTCCATTAAGCGGCATCATGCTCCGAATCCTATGGCAAGGCTGTCCATGTACTCTTATGTTAGGAGGCCCTCCACCGGCATTGAACCTGTTGTCAAACTTCATACCAGGTGATGTAAAGGCAAACATCAGGTTGTACAATCTACAATATTGCTGATAATTCTGACTATCCGCACCATTATCTTGAAACAATAAATTGTTGAGATAAGGAGGAGGTAATTTCAAAAGAGGAAGCAAAATCTTGCCATTTCCACAACATTGTTGGAATTTGGGGACCGCACTATGTTTTCGTTTGTCAGTTTTCTCTCCGTACCACATAAGTGCCCCACAACATGTACATTCTATTGCAGGATCACCTATATCTGAGTATCCTGAAAGGATACAACCGAAATCATAATATGCCCATAACAAATTAACAAACGTGGAAATAAGTTACTTGAAATTTTTTATAATAACATAATAAATTCATTATGAAAGATCAATAGGTTATAATACGATACAATTAAATCTGTTAGAGAGATATAATTTGAGACATGTTAATATAACATTTTAAAATCAAACGTAACCTGAATCATGATCATTAATCGAACAAAAATTAGTGTTTTGCTGCTCATCATCATCGACGCTTGATGCTGTATCATAGTCAGGATTGTTGTTTATGAACTCACATTCACTGTCACTAAACGAATTGTCCGATCTATCACCATCGGACCTATCATCATCTTCAATGTCTACGTCTGTTGTACCAACACGCTTGCTTGTGGAGGAAGAGATACCCCCATCGGCAACATTAGAAAATTCATTTAATAAATTTGCTGCGATGGTTCGGACATCATCAGTTTTTTTCTTTCTGCTGGATGAAACGATGGATGCTATAGGCTGCAGTCAAATTTGTAGCATGATGTTTATATGTTGAGGAAAGAATATATGGGCAATAAAAAAGTTCAACACATGAAATAACAATTCGGATATACATACCGGAGAATGAAGATAATCAGTTTCTGTGGTGTTACAACTTTCGTTTGTGGTTGGCACTGTCCCTGTGCGAGATTTTTTCAACTTTATAAGTGACTTTCTCCTCTCACGTGCCATCGCAGATTTCTGTGCAGGAGTAAGTGAAACAGCAGTAATATTTGATATGGAGCTGCCAGGTGAGAAATGAGTATCTGTCATGTTAGGTTGAGGTGTTGCCTGATAAACAATATTATCGAAGGCATGTTTTTCCATAAGATGGTATGACACAGATTCTTTCAGACCACTGTGCAATTGTTTGGCTGATGATTTTACAGTACCACCGAACAGTGAGTGACGATTCTGAATCCCTATATTACTGATAGAAGAAGTTATATTAGACAGTGGTCTCCTTACATTGTCACGTAATGGATGATTGAAACTGCTATAACATATCTTGAAATCACTTCCATTCTCATCAACTCTATTTCTTTTTTTTGTTCTTTCATCCAAGACCGCTCTCCGATGTCTTCTTATGAGTGCTGATTTTCTCTTCCTCTCAATGACAGTTGCATCCATCTTTGTAGAATTATAATATGCAACACATTCAGTCATATAAACAACACATGATAAGAGCAACTGGTTTTATTTTTTTGTTTTTTTTAAGCCAGATGTATATATGTTGATCATGAGAATAGAGGTTCATATTGTTGTGTATATATAGAAGCTTCCATGAGACAAATCCAATATTCGACTGTATGAATAAAACAATGCATAAAACTCAAAGAGTCATCCAAAATGAATAATTACTAAAGTGCACGCCATAAAAATTACTAACACGATTCCACACGCATATTATGGAAGCTTAAAATAAATGAAATGGGCATCACATAGGTTTTCTTCATTACACAGTTGGTTGGAGAAAGTGCTGAAAATAAAAGCCAATCGTTTTTGAGAAAGATGAAAGATGCATCATCATTACAACACATATCACTCAAGTAACCTTTATGTACACATGGTTTCCTATCTGTATTATTTATTATTAGAATAATTATAGTGTCATACTTTATTGTTTCTACTATGAAAGATAACTTTGAGATGTCTTCCCCAACTATATAAGGGTCGTAGCAAGCAATAAACTCATAATTTGTTATTTAAATAACACAGAATTCGAAATATTTTTTAATATACATTACCATGTACAAACCAATTACGTCCATTGAAAATCAGCACATTGTATGATATGCTAGCCAAATGAGTGGAAGAATTGTTTGCAACCACTCAGATGGACATTGCTGAAGTGCTGTGTCCAGAAATAGAAAGAGTAGAACCAAATGGGGTTGTTGAGAACCACCAGAAGACAAAAGATGTTACAATAAAAATTCGAAATAGGATAATAATGCTCTATATCAATGATAGAATGCTTTGGTTGCCTGCAAAAAAACATAGTATGGGAAAAAGAAAAATATAAAACAGCAAAAAAAGGCAACAATTTATGGTAATAAAACATACAATCTTATTATGTTTAACATATTTTTACACTATACTGTCACAAAGTCACTATTGTTGTTTTAACAATTTTTAAATGCAGCATTATCCATCATAAAGGATCGGAAGACACATCGTCCGGACATTACATCTTGATACATGACACATAATACGAAGATGCACAATGCATATGATTCTGAAAACTTTTGGAAACAAAAAAGGATCCCATTGTAAATGTATACAGGAATGGGATGGTTTCTTTTTGCAGTGGAGAAGAAACCACTCGTTTGAGACCAATTGATCATCCACCAATTTTAAAATATGTCACTGTTGCAATGGAACATTTTCAAACGTCGCCAGTTAACAACAAATTGATGATGATTTAAGAAATTAGTTAAATTTTAAATAGAAAAAAATACTTCTATAGATTTTTTTTCCATCTTGAAAATTTATTGTAGAATTATTCTCCACATTAAATCATGATATATATAAACAATAATTATCAGACAACTCCAAAAATCGTATTTCATAATTCAAATAACACATAAACATAGTTGTTGCAATTCCAAATTAGCAAGAGATACAACAAAATAAAATTTAACACTTAATTTGTCCCATAATCTTAGAATCACAGAAAAATAAGCAGAATAAAGTCTTTAACAACAAAAAAAAATAATCCTACAAACTGGGTACAGCACATATTCCGTACTCATCTTCATCTATTCTTCCTTCTTGATATCTTTGATTAACTTCGTCGACGAAAGCTGGACACCTTCAATTTCCTCAACAGCTTCGCTTAAAATTCTCTTAGAAGGTGTAAGATTAGTATTTGAGGCAGAAGGATCATAATCAGCTGAGACAGACAGAGGTTCCTGAAATCATGCACATGGAAAAAACGTTATTGTCAAGCTCAACATTTGCAGACGATAACAATTTTCTACAATCAGAGTGTGAAATATGAGAAACTTACAGAAACACTTGGAAAATCGTCCTGCGATGTTGGTTCAATTATGCGAAGCCTAGATGTAGGCTGCATGAGAAATAAGAATCCATCAGAATATAACACTGTAAATAATGACCAGATATAAATCACAAAAAACGGCATTTACCTCTTCAGCTCTAAAACTGTCCTTAACTCTATTACGGGTTTCCTGATCATCTCTGAAACCAATCACAGAGAGGCGTCCATTTTTGGGCTGGAATACAGCTCTGATCGCCAACTCCCGCTTCAATATTGAATCAAGTTCGTAAGGGAATTCAAGTGGATCATATTCCCCAGCCTTGTTTCATCAAAAAAAGGATATGTTAGAATACATTTTTTTGAGTTATGGACAGATAGAATGATGAAGGCGGATCATATACCCTTTTTAGACCATTTATAATCTCAGCAGCGGATTTGCCTACCAACTTAACACAGTCGACGTCCCAAAAAATGAACTTTGCATTGCATTTACCGTCAACAGCCAATATTTCCAGTTTAAACCTACAACATGTTATAATAGCATAAGCCATAATAAAATACAGAAAGCAAAAAAATAAATAAATTTCAGCAAGATCTTCAACAATACCTGGGCACGGGAGAAGGACTTATATGTTTTGCATAACACTCATGCTTTCCATCCCTCAGAGTCACACTTTTTGTACAGTCAACACATCCATCGTAATACCATCCAGATTGTCCAACATCAAATTTATCAAGCGTGGCAACAGTTACACATGTAGTTTCCTAACAAACAAAACCAATATATAAATTTAATGATGAGCGGTCCAAAGTTAATAATATACATTTAAAGTATGCAGTCTCTTGCCTGTTGCAAACCCCCTATTTCTGCAAGACTCAAAACATCAGCTTTCCATACAAACTTATCAAAATCCGAGTAGTGTGAATTTTGTGATGCAGTAACTTGCACACTTGTATCTGACAACTTTGGAAAATCACCTTTAAAACTGCATCAATAACAATTTGATAATGCATGTTAGAATTATATTTTCTATCAAGTGGTTAATAAGATAAAATATGATACAAATACCTTTCTTTTAGCTTGGAAACTTGTTCAAAGCCAGTATCATTAATGATCAGTTTTGTGCCATTCCGCGCATTTGATAGGTTCAAAGGAAAGTTTCCTATAAAGTTATTTTAAATAATTTCAGATAATGAAATTTTTTTACACATATTTTATGACTCATTAATAAACAACAGTTCAAAAGCATGTACCTTGAGCCTCCTTTATTCGAGCATTAATCAGAAGCACAACCATATTACCATCATCCTTATTATTTGTCCAATACTCATTGAATTGGATTGCAAATTGACCCCATAGCGTACACACAACAATGGATTTGCTGTATTAAAAAAAACATGAATCCGTTAAAACGATATAAATATTACATGCATATGTAAAATATTCTGAATATATGGATCTTACCTGTTATCAGTTATTGAAAAAACAACTTTGCTCTTGCTGTTATCAGAACTGACGTGGGATTGAGTAATCTCTACAACTCCACCAAGAACATCTGAAACATAAGAACGTGCATTATAAGATAAGTGCATATATAAATCAAAACTCACACACGTTTAAATTCGTAGGTTAAATATTACGAATTAGTCCAAGAAGACTGTTACCAACTAAAATATTTGATTGGAACTTGCCATCTACAATGTCAGCCAGACTAAGTAGATTGAGAACATTAACAGGAATTTCTGGGTTGTCCTTTTTCTTAACAGAAGTAGAACCACAGAACACCAGCTTGTGTTTGTGATCGGTGGATTTAAAAGAGAAGTCATTAGAACCTATTTTAAAATTCTGCATTACGTACGAACAACCATGACAGAGATATTCCTTGAACTTCGTAACCAAGTACAGAGGTACAACAGCTTGAATCATAGATCCCTACATTAATGGAAAAATATGGAATAAGCATCTGGTGCAAAAATATGAAAAATAAGTGTACATAAATGAATATGGATGCAGACCTTAGAATCCACGAGAATCATTTCAAGGTGTTCCTTCTTTGAAGCACTTGTGACTGACCAAATATGTTTGCACCTAACAGAAATCTTCCATAGGTCCTTTAAGTCATTGATATCTCTCACATACTCAATTGGGCGCGCCATTAATCTTTCTTCACGATGACCTGATAAAATAGATGTTAATATACACACTAACAGCAAGAGAACGTTAATATAACTGAGCAAACATATATAAAACCTTGAGTAGTTTTGGTAGAACGAATTTTGAATGAATGGCATGTAGGTGAGGGTATTTATAGTGGATTTGTGCACAATGCAGCATGGAAAGTTGAAAGGTTAGTGTGGTAGGAAGCTGTGCCGTATTCATGCGTGATGATGCACATGGCTGCTAGGGTTTATTATTCCAACAGACATCCATATATACAAAACAGCACACGCAACATGTTTAATAATTAAGTTTGTTTTGCTCAATGCATGAAATGTAATAAAACGTGAAAAATGGACAAAATAAATAGGAGAAAATTAAGAATACAGTTTTGCTGTAAGGATGCCATGTCAGCAAAATTTGAATTAGAATCAACCATGTTTCAGTATTTAATACAAAGACTAATGTGCCCTTAATGATAACATTAGTTTAAGTTAAACTCAGTTTGGGCATACGTGGAAATTCCAGGTACTTTAAATTTTATATATTGTTAATAGATATAGTAGCGCTTTTGGACAAGCGCTATTACACGAGACTCATTTATTAGCGTTTCAAGTATAAGGCTTCCGTGTTTTTGTAATTATAACATATTGATATTGCTTTATAATATCACTCAGCAAAAAAGCGCTATTATAGGTCTATTTTTGAAAATTTTAATATCACTTTATAAAAAAGCGCTATTAAATTAGTGCTATTAAATTAGCGCTATTTAATATCACTTTATAAAAAATGACGACTTCACTGGGGATTCAGTTTTAAGTGTGTTAAGCATATTTTTATTTATCTGTGTTTATTATTATCTGTATATATTATTGTGTGCTTTGTCTGCTTTGTTTGTTCTTTTTATTTTGGTGCCTGGCGGTTCCTCTGTGTGAGATAAGTCCTATACCTAGACTTGAGTATACATTAAGATAGGCGGTGGTATAGTCATTTTGGCTTATGTGGATTTATTCCTTTCTGAGCTGGCTTGAGATCCACCACTCGATAGAAAATGGCTTGGTTAAAGGTGATAGTATTGAACGGGTCAATCGTGAAATCATTGTTACTTTTAGTCGGGTCTGTAAAGTTGTGGACCTTAGAACCCCTTAACCCATCTTACCCTTTTGGGACGTAGTGCGGAGACTAGTTGGGCATAGGCCAAAATGGTTGTCACGCGATACTACACTCGGGTGAGTTTCTCTTCAGAATATTATTGGTTGGTGAGTAAATTACTTAAGCCGATAATATTCTAAAGATGGAATGTAGACCTCGGGTACTTTTAGAACCCGTTCTATAGGTACAAAAACACCTTAGTACACACCTTGTGGTTGGGTAGACTCATGGTTCCATGCTCGTGACGTCGAACCATTGAACCTTATTTGTGTGATCTTGTGTGACTTGTGTGCTCTTGATTGTGGTTGTTGCATTATGCATTCATGCATCCATAAAAATAGATTCTTTTATTTGGTTTTCAAGGAACTTATAGGTCTTTCTTTGTAAACATCATAAATTTGGTCAAACTCAATGGATCTTGGATGTGGATGGGGTGAAAAATCTAACCCACCAAAATGGATGATTGATTTTGATGATAACTTGAATGATGCTTTGATACAATGCTTGAGTGTTGTCTTTTTAATATCTTAAATTCCTTGAAACTATAAAATAAAAAATAACAAATCATTTGCATTGCATATCATGCATCATTCCGCATTTTGGTGTTGCTTTCAAGAGTGTTCTTCGTACATAATAAAGCTCTCTCACCGGTATAATTCCCAAACCAATCACAAGAAGAGAATGGAAGGTCTTGACCAAGAGACCAGAGAGCTACGTGAAGAGTTTGTTACTTTGAGGTCAGGAGTGGAGCGTCTCACCGCTCTAGTTGAGACATTGATGGCTGCTCAGAACCAGAATCAGAATCAGGTTCCTCCTCCTTTCAATGCTCAAGCTCAAGGTTAGTCGCAAGGTCAGACTACTGTGATTTTTGAGATGGATACCACGACCATTCCCGCGAATCCGACTGCTTCTACTCAACAACGTATGCCCAATGGATATCTCTGGGGTATGCCCGAAGGTTATTTGTTTTCTCCTGAAGAGACTCGTCCTCTGTAACAGCCCGAGCCTTCGGCGTTCCCGGCACTGTCACCTCACGATCTTCTCTACCCCCTCACTAGTAGAGTTTTTGCCTTTCATGGGAATCGAACCCTTTACCCTGGGGTTCAAGTACATGTTCATTCCATTCCCACTACCACTTGGAGTAGTATTGGGATGGATGACCTTCTGGGAAGTTTCCCGGAAAGCATGCGAGTGAGGTCAAAGCATGCTGAAAAGACCCGTGTTGGTTTGTGGGGTCAGTCAATCATCCTGAAAGCATTCTGGGGCGTTACAAATGGTATCAGAGCCATACCTCTCCCAGTACGATGTGGTTCGAGGACGAACCATGCGGAAGCTGGTGGGCATGTAACACCTGAGGCCGAAGAAGGCGAGGGGTGGTTGCACCCCATGTAACACCTGAGGCCGAAAAGGGCTAGGGTGGTCGCCAAATCGGAATGAGAGGAATCCCGAGGCCGTGCAGGTATGGGACTACAAGGTCGAAGGAAAGCTTATAAGGATTGATTGGTACTACCTATATCAACAAGATGCATCTTCTTTTCGGGAGCCCGTTCCGTAAGAACTCCACAGTTAAGCGTGCTTGACTTGGAGTAGTATTGGGATGGGTGACCTTCTGGGAATTATCCCGGAAAGCGTGCGAGTGAGGTCAAAGCATGCTGAAAAGACCCGTGTTGGTTTGTGGGGTCAGTCAATCATCCTGAAAGCATTCTGGGGCGTTACATCCTCTGACTCATATCATGGTCACTACACCTCCTATTATCCATAGTGGTCTTTTTGTCCAAGAGCCTGTTTATAATGCTGCATCAAGTGATGGTTTGGGTATTCACGACATAATGGATGGATTTCATGATCAATTTGAAGAATTGCAGAAAGAGATGAAAGCCCTTCGTGGGAAAGAGTTTTTTGGAAAGAATGTGCATGACCTTTGTCTTGTTCCCAACATGAAAGTACTTGCTAAGTTCAAGTTGCCAAAATTTTAGAAGTATAAAGAAAATTCCTATCCTCGGGCACATCTTATGATGTATGTAAGAAAGATGTCCACTCACATTGAAGATCAGTGTCTCTTGATTGTCGCTGCCGCAAAAAATGAATCAGAGTCACCACTAATATATTTATCCCATCGAAGGAATGGAATATCAGAAACCTGGCAAAGAATAAGAACAAGGTCTTTCAACCAAAGAACTAGGTACGGGAGTCGGTTACGCAAGGGGAAGTTATTAGCACCCCTCACGTCCGTCGTACTCGACGGTATCCACCTATGTTTGTTTCTATCTAAAGGGGGTGTCTAAAGTCTAAGCCTAATGTGAATGCATTCAAAAGAAAAACGGAGAACAGAAAGAATTATTTACAATTGTGCTCGCTTAGGCCCCACAACCTAATGCCTACTTATCCTTTTCAGGAATCAGAGCGTCGTAGTTCGGCTCAAATATTTTTGTTTGTTTTTGTGTTTTTTAATTGGACGACGTTAACGTTCACGCTCTTGCATAAGGGGACGACCTATGATGCGATGGATCAGAAATAAATCAATCTTCTTGTCATGCTGCTAACATAACACAAATATACTACTCTTAATTACAAAAACGCCAATAATATAATATTCAACGACTAATTATAATACAATTATTAGTCAATTTGTTTATTTATTTTAGTACAACGGGTAGTATTCCATGACTAATTATGTTACAATTAATAGTCAATTAGTTTATTTATTTTAGTACAACATATAATATTCCATGACTAATTATAATTGAGTAAGAAAAAGGACTAATTATAATACAATTACAAGTCAATTAGTTTATTTATTTTAGTACAACGTGTAATATTCCACGATTAATTACAATTGAGTAAAAAATAGGACTAATTATAATACAATTGCTAGTGAATTAGTTATTTGGCTTTTAGTGTAATATTCAATGACTAATTATAATTGAGTAAAAAAAGGACATATTATTATACAATTGCTAGTTAATTAGTAAATTTATCTTAGTTGAAAGTCAATGGTATGACTAATTATAATACATTAATTAGTCCATTAATTAATTGGGGGTACAAGTAGCTGTGTTTTTTATTGTGATTCATAAAAATATTGATGGGATGCTTCATTCCTTTGTATTTCTATAGTTGACATTTTTTCCTAGTAGTAGTATAGTGATTGAAATTTCAGCCCTTAAAAGTGAATTAATGGAATGTTTATGATTTAGTCTTGCATCTCTAGAAGCACTACTACAAAAAATGTTTTTAACACGCAAAATCAATATAATCTCAATTACACATGCGAGGTAATGAATTACAACATGAAAAGTTTTCACTTATCACCTCAGTGATTTAAAAATTGAGGAAACAGTGGCACTAGTCATTGATTTGATTCTTCACAACTGCATTTTTGAATTTTCAAAACTGCGCTAGTTTTTATCTCGGTTTTTAACAATAATTGAGGGGTAAAGACCTGTTTACAAAATCTTAATTTTATCAAATTTTTTTATGTTATAATTCGCAAAGCACTAATATTTTTGACAAATTTTAAAGCTTCCTCGTCATCATCAACAACAACAACACCTATAACAACAAAAACAAAATCAATAGAATTCTTAAACATTAAATCTTAGAACAAAAACAACAACAAGAGAACAACAACAACAACAAAATCTATGGAATCTTTAAATGTTAGATCTCAACAACAACAACAACTAATAAAAAAATTCAATATAATACTTAAACATTAAATCTCAACAATAGAAGTAGCAATGACGACAATATCAAAAACAACAACAACAAAATTCTTGAAATCTTAAAACAATAAATCTCAACAACATCAGGAGCAACAACGTCAAATAAACAAAATCAATACAATCATTAAATACTAAATTTCTAAAAATAAAATAAATATTTTACATGATATAACTACAAATAACATTAAAAAAATTTAACAAGGAACTATTATAAAAAGTTATATTAAGAAACTAACCTTGAAATATTTCCTGCTCTTGCTTTCATTATCATTGTTGTGGCACTCACTATTTTATTGGTTAGTTTGAGTTTCACACGGATCGCTAACGTTTCATATGAAATTATGAGTGGGCAATGCCTTGGCCATTGTTACTTTATAAATGGACGAAAATAATTTGTTACTTAATATTTTCATCAAATTGGTTATAAATAAAAAAAATTAAAAACTAAAATACGCTAATTTACCCCTCGAATTTTTGAAAATACGAGGTAATAAGTAATCAAAAAAAAATTTTAAAAATTATATTTTATGGTGATATTGGTCATGGGTTCGATCCCCAATGACTACTTTTTTTGAATTTTTAAAACTGCACTACTTTTTACCTCGGTTTTTAACTAAAAATCTGGGGTAAAGTCATGTTAAACAAATATTAGATGTGGGAATTCTTAAACATGTCTTTCCGGCTTTTTTTTATTCATCTCTTTTACAAGACGTTGCTATTTCCGGTATGGGTGGATGGGTGTTAGGCGAATGGAAGTGGGGTGATTTAGTAGTGCATACCGAGGCTGTTTCGGAAGCGACAGCAGTGCTGCCAATGCTTCTCCAGCTGCTGCCAGCGGTGCTCCCTCTTGGAGCTGGGTCGGATCCGCCTAAGTGGCTTCTGGAGGAAGACGGTTCCTTCTCTGTTTCTTCTTGTTTTTGCGAGATACCTAAGTTAGCTTGTCCGTTTGGCCCGGTAAACTATTATGATTTCATTTATTCCATTGTGTGGAAGGTGGAGGTTCCCCTTAAAGTTAAAGCCTTTGGGTGGAGATGTTTCAAGAATAAGATTCCGACAAGATATTTGCTTTTGAAATGAGGTATATCTCTATCTTCTTCGAACCTAGTTTGGTTGTTTTGTAAAGAGACTAACGAAATTTCTAAGCATTGGTTGTTGGATTGTCGGATGGCTGAAGTGGTTTAGCATAATATGGCTCTTTGGATAGGAATGAATTTTGAAAAACCTTATGACTTTATGGAGAGTTTCAGGGATTGGAGTAGTTTTTGTCATAAAAAGAAGGTAAGGAGAGGCAAAGAGGGATGCATTTGGTTGGCTATTGTGTGGAGTCTATGGCTTAATAGGAATGATATCATCTTCAAAAATTCCTCCTGCAATGTTAATGATTTAGTTTGGTCTTGCAAATTGCTTATTTGGAGATGGTCTTTTGTAGAGAAAATTAATCATTCCAATTGCAACTTCTATGAGTTTTGCAAAACCCTTTGTATTACTTAAGTTAGGTTCAATTTGGTGGTTAATTTTCTGTTTCGGTGTTTATCGCCTTTTGTAACCGAGTTTGTAGAACTTTCGTTCTTCTTATATATAACTTGCTTACAAAAAAGCTAGGGCACAGAGAGGCAAAGAGAATTTGTAGAACGCTGAGAGAATTCAATAACAAGCTCTAAATTAAGATAATCAGAGTTTATAAATTATGAATTCCGCCACGAGAAATAAATTGATATCATTATTGTTGTGTTAAAGAAGTAAATGCTTTATAAAATTTTAAGAACCCGTGTTACGAAGAAGGACTTGTTATTTGTGAAGTTATTATGAAGGTGACACCCTTGGGTGTATGTTTTAATAAAAATGTTGGAAGCAGACATACATTGAAAATGATGAAACTCGTTTCTCTCTTAGATGCAGGTATTTTGAGTGTAATATTTTAATGTAATAAATTTGTGACCTTTAAACTGAATACAATAATTTGCCTAAATAGGTAAAACATACAAGTTACCATCGATGGTTACTGATATCCCACGTTGGGAATTCATGTGAGGCTTTTCTCCACTCCCCCCACGTTCTGCTTCATGATTCGTGGATTTGAAAAGTACTCTTGCCATCATTTGTCTGAACTTGTCGATAGTCGATCCAACTTCATTCAGGTGTCGTCTTGGTTGACTGACCTTTTGGAAGTGTTTCATCAGCTCCGTAGACAGCCCTTTACTTTCTCACATAATGGAAGGATAGAAAAACACTTAGAAAGGGGGGATTGAATAAGTGTAACTCAAAAACTTGGAAGATAAAAATAATCAACACAATGATTTTTATCCAGGTTCCTTGTTAACCAGACTACTCCAGTCCACCCCTTTAGAGTGATTTACCTCAACTCAGGATTTAATCCACTAATCCAACTGATTACAATGATTATCCACTTAGATACCCTCTAAGTCTTCTAGAGTCTACAGATCACAACCTGATCACTCTAGGAATTCCTTTACAATCAATATAAAATAAATGTTTACAAGAGTATAACTTGCGTCTAATAAAGTTGTAATCACAAAGTGATATTTCTCTTAAGTTCTAGTTTTTAACACTCACTAAGATATTACAAAGTTGTGAGGTTGAAGACGAAGTTCTTTTTTCTTTTCAGTTTGACAGCATTTTGGTATGTTTGTGCAAAGTGTCATATGCTGCTTCTGAATGGAACTTCTATATATAGGCGCTTGAGAGGAAATGATTGTTGGAAGCATTTAATGCTTTGCGTGAATAGTACAACGTTGCATTTAATGTTTCACAATTTTGTCAACTACCTCGAGCCATGCTTTTGCTGCTTTTACTGACTTTGCCTTTTGTAGCTTCTAACGTTACTTTTGTCAGTCAGAGATTTGACATTATAGCCTTTCATCTTGTACTTTCTTCTTGACTCAGATTTTGTAGATAACAACGTTTGAATATCAGAGTCTTCAGCTTTGGTGCAGAGCATCTTCTGTCTTCTGACTTTGAAGTGCTTTGAGCGTGATAACATCAGAGCTTCAGAGCTCGTACTTCTGAATGCCATCTTATGATGCTTTCCAGATCATGTTCTGATTCTGTAGGACCATCTTCTGATGTCTTACCAGGACATGTTCTGATGAAGCAATCAAGAACTATATGGGTCAGTGCTTCTGAACGCTAATTTGTGCATACTTTTTTATACTTTTCCTGAAATGGAAAATGTAAAGGATTAGAGTACCACGTTGTCTTATACAAAATTCATACTTAATGTTATCATCAAAACTAAGAATATTGATCAGAACATTTCTTGTTCCAACAATCTCCCCCTTTTTGATGATGCAAAAACATACAGAATTGATATGAATTTGTATCCAGAATATCAGTTGAACAAAGACAATACACAAATATAGCATAAGCATATAATTCAGAGTGTGTGAATATGTCTCCCCCTGAGATTAACAGTCTCCCCCCTGAAATTAATACTAGAAGAATTTATAAATAAAAAACTTTCCTGAGTATTTTTCCATTTCAGATGAGACTTTCACGTTGAACTTTGAAGTTCAGATCATTCAGAGCTTCCATTGGACAACTTCAGAGCTTTGAATTTCTCTTTGAGATCACTTGTATTAGATCTCTATCTTCAGTCTTCTATGTATCTGAGCTATTAGATATTGAGACTTCTTGTATCAGAGCTTTAGGTTTAACAAAGCATTGCTTGCTTCTAATCTTGAAGCTTTAGAGCACTAAGCTTGCTTCAATTCTTTAAGAGCTTTTCTTCATAATTGTTTTTCCCCATATTTGCTTCTCCTCATATTGAGCTTGTCCAGAATATCACATTCCTGCAAAACTATCAAAGACAGAAAACTTGCAAATAATGTGAGGAATATTGAGACTTAAGCCCAGCAACTAATATTATAAATCAATTCAATTATTACGTTTCTCCCCCTTTTTGTCATAACATTAAAAAGTATAAAAGATTCAGATGAAAGACACAACAGAGTAAAGAAAGAAAAAGTTATTTCATTGATAAAATCAGAAGAGAGAATACAAAGCAAATGCAGCAAACAGATGCAAAAACAAAGAAAAACCAACTAAGACACAAGACAGACTACGACTGGCTAAACTTAGAAGCTAACACGGCCAAAAGGTTCTTTATCTCAGAAGCATCTTCAGCTTGCTTCTTGGAGGTTTCTTCTTGGTTCTTCATCCAAGTTTTAAATTCCTCATTGGTGTCATCTTGCTTGTCCAAACGACTAGCCAAGGTAGCCTGATTCTGTTGGAGTTCCTTCAGAGTGTTCAGCATAACATAAGTAGTAGGACCAGCAGAAGAAGCATGAAAGCTATTTTCTAGAACAGGATGAGCAACATCAACTTCAACCATTTGAACATCTTCCATATTTTCCTCAGCAGGAATTTCTTCAGCATGGAGCCCTTGAAAGACAGGAGGTTCAACTTCTGAAGGATACTCAACCTCTGGGTATACCAATTAAGGAGCTGCTTCCAGAGGATTCTCTCTGAACCAATTAAATAGAAGCTGAAAATCACCAGTCAGAACTTTGTATGGATATGGCTTTCATACAACCATAGACAGAGGATTTTCTTCTTCTAATTCATCAACAAATGGTTTCTCCTCCAGAGGCTTCCAGATGGTGATTGGATGATAGTACTTGCCTCCACCATACTCCAAAGCGAGTCCAACAGGATCAAGAGCAGCATCCAAACAATCTTTCTAGAGATCCTGAAATCCAGCATGTATTTCCTCACCAAAAGCTCTCCAGAGCTTTCCAGCAGCTACATGATCCAGTCTGAAGTCATGAGCAACCTTCAGAACTTCTAACCCTGTTCTGACCTTGTGATTTAATGATTCAAAACAAGCATCAACAGAAGGTTTTGGAGGGTTGATTATGGGAGGTGAGATTGGTGATTTTGGATTGAGAGAGGAAATTGGTTTATCTGGGTAGAAGAGGGCATAAGATTGAGGTTCTCTATCCAGCACAAAAGATGTGTTTGAAGAGGATGGATGAAGAGAGGATTCTGCTTCTTTGTCAGAGTCTAAGACTATAACAATGGGGTCGGAGGATGGATTGGTTTGAGGTTTATATGAGTTCATTTTACGAATGAAGGAATCAGAAAATGAAGATTCTGGTGAGGGGAGGTGGAATAACACAACAGTGTCAACATGTTCATAGTTAGAATGTGGAGGAGGTTGAGAAGTGGATATTATGGCGTGAGGAGGGGCGATGTTGTTTAGAGGTGTGGGTTCAAGAATTGGTTCAGAAACATGAGGTTCAGAAACATGAGGTTCAGAATCAAGAATAGGTTTTTTGCCTTTAGACTTGGGAGAAGATGGAGGGTTAGAAATATTGGTGGTTGGAGGTGGATTTCCTGGGGCCTTTTCTGGTGAAATTTCTGGTGGAGCTTCTGTTGATACAATTTTTGAAATTAAAACAGCAGCAGAGACAGGTTCAGAAATAACAATACCTGAATATTTTTCCTTCTTCTGAGGCTTAGCAGGACCTTCTCCAATAGTCTTCCTCTTCTTCTCCTTCTGATTCTCTTCCTTCCTTGCTTCCTTCTTTTCTTCCTTCTTACTTTCCTTATTCTCTAGTTTCTTTTATTCTTTCTTATCCTCTTTCTTTTCTTCTTTCTTCTCTTTTATATTCTCCTTCTTATCTTTCCTTCTTTCTGGTTGGTCTAACTTCCTTTTCGTCCTCTTTTCTTTCTCTTTCACTAACTCTAGAAACTTGATCAGCTGTAGTGACAAGCTTTTGTTTTCTTATCCATATAGGATCAAAGATAGAGTCCTCTTTACACATAGCTATATAGCGGACAACAACATCAGGATGTTCATTTTTTGAAGAACAATTCAAAGTCAGCCAGAGCAGGAGCTTTTCTGGTCATAACTTCAGTGTTCACACTAGGAGTAGCACCAATGGTCTCAATTAAGCCAATCTTCTTCAGAGTGTAAGCATTATAGTTCTTCCACTCGTTGCATGGATATCCTTGATAACTCCAGCTCTCTCCAGATCCTTAACTATTCTGGTTTGAACCAGAAGATCTGTAATGATACTCCCAAAAGGAATAATGTTTCTCTTGAACTTAGGATTCTTCAATCTAGCTTGTTCTCTGGATTCCTTCACATGATTCCACATGTGGTTGAAGATGATGAAAGGAAGATCCACCTTTCCTTGTTTACCAATACAAATCATAATGTATTGTTGGTCCTTGTTAACATGGTTTGGAGAAATAGTTGCCTTTCTATGATAAATGCAACCCAGAAGAATCTGAGCCCAGATTCTGTAAGGAGACTTCAATTCCTTGATTTCTGTAAATTCTTTCCCATACTTGGAGATTTCTTCATACACATCATTCCACTCTGTTCTTCCTACAATTGCTCCAGAAACACCTTCAACAGTTTCCAACCCAAATAATTTTCTTAACAGATTTTCAGTAATGGAGAACAGTTCGCCATGAACAATGGAAAGAAGAGCTTTAGGCATGACAGTTGCATGAACCCAAATTTATTTGACCAAATCTGGATAAACTGGTCCACACAAATCGTAGAAGAATGCTTGCCATCCTTGAAAAATCATGTTATCCTTCAGATCTGTCATGTGCTTCCAAATTATCAAAATCAACCATCAATTCACAGATAACTTCTAACTCGTCCATAGGAATCAAACAAGTTTTCTGCAGAACAAGTTGTTGTTGCTGTTGATCTTGATTTTGTTGTTGAGAAGACGAACCAACTGGTTGCTTAGAAGAAGAAGCCATTGAAGCACAATTGAGATTTCTAGGTTTCTTTACTTTAGGGTTTTTGAAAAGGGAGAAGAAGAGACATAAATGCATATAACGGAGATAATGAATGTGTGAAAAGAGGTAAAATGAATGTGAGATATGTTTAAATAGCCACGGACGTGAAACAAAATGCAATGAAATTCTGAATATGAACAGTTACAGAATGCAAAGAATCAATCACATTAAGGCTGAATGACGTTAGGAGAGATAACGTGAAATTTGAAAAGATTTGCACAGTTACCTAGGGCAGCGTCTCATTAACTGCACGCATGTTTGTCCCTTCAGAATGAACACGTGGTCATCATTTGGAATAGGTGGTAACAGCTGTTTTTCTTTAACAGAAGTTCTATATCATACTTAGATATTGAAACGTTAGCAATAACAGAATCAGAGTATCTAAATGATCAAACATATCCAAACATATCCAGAACTTCTCATCCCTTCATTATGGGCATAAATCCATACTGATGTTCTTCAGAATGAACTTAAACCTATCTTCAACAAGGGTTTTTTTTAAAGATATCAACCCACTAATGTTCTGTATCAACGAAGTTTAAAGAAAGAACACCTTTCTGAACATAGTCCCTAATAAAGTGATGTTTAATCTCAATATGTTTAGCTTTAGAATGTAAAATAGGATTCTTAGATAAACAAATAGCAAAAGTATTATCACAGAATATAGGAATGTTACTCTCATATATCTGATAGTCTTCTAGCTGACTTTTCATCCAGAGCATTTGTGTACTACATCCAGCAGTAGAAACATATTTTGCTTCTGTTGTAGAGAGGGCAATTGTGGCTTGCTTCTTGCTATACCAGGAGATCAGGTGACTTCCCCGAAACTGACAGCTTCTAGAAGTACTTTTCCTTTCAACTTTATCTCCAGCATAATCAGCATCACAGAATCCTACTAAGTTGTATTCTTCAGATCTTCTGTAGACTAAACCAACATTAGTAGTACCTTTTATATACCCCAGAATTCTCTTAACAGCAGTTAAGTGAGATTCCCTAGGATTTGATTGGAATCTAGCACACAAGCATACACTGAATAAAATATCAGGTCTAGAAGCAGTAAGATATAGAACAGATCCTATCATACCTCTGTAGATCTTCTGATCTACCTTCTTGCTGACTTCATCCTTACCAGAACACACGTAGGATGCATTGGAGTCTTTGCTTCTTTGCTTTCTGACAAATTAAACTTCTTTAGAAGCTCTTTCACATACTTGGTTTAATGAACATAGGTTCCTTCAGAAATTTGATTAATCTGGATCCCAAGGAAGTACTTGAGTTCTCCCATCATGCTCATCTCAAATTATTCCTGCATAGACTTAGCAAACTCCTTTCCAAGTGTAGAATTAGATGTTCCAAATATAATATCATCATATATTTTACAAATTAGAATATCCTTTTTAAAGGACTTACAAAAGAGAGTTGTATCCAATTTTCCTCTAGTGAAACCATTATCCAGAAGGAAAGATCTTAATCTTTCATACCAAGCTCTGGGAGCTTGCTTCAGTCCGTATAATGATTTCTTAAGTTTAAAAACATGTTCTGGAGACTTAGAGTCTTCAAAACCAGGAGGTTGATGAACATAAAATTCTTCATCTATATAACCATTTAAGAAGGCACTCTTAACATCCATCAGATACAGAGTGATGTTATTCTGAGTGGTAAAAGAAATTAATAAACGAATAGATTCTAACCTGACCACTGGTGTAAAGGTTTCTGTATAGTCAATGCCTTCTTGCTGACTATAGCCCTGAGCAACCTGTCTAGCTTTGTTTCTTACAACTTCTCCTTTCTCACTCAGCTTGTTTCTGAAGACCCATTTTATTCCAATGATGTTAAATCCTTTAGGTCTTGGAACCAGATCCCAGATATCATTCCTTGTAAACTGATTTAACTCTTCTTGCATGGCAATTATCCAGTCATCATCTTCCAGAGCTTGATCAACAGAAGTTGGCTCAATCAAAGATACTAGACCAAATTGACATTCTGCATTGTTCTTCAAGAATGCTCTTGTTCTGATAGGATCATCTTTCTTTCCAATAATCACATCTTCTGGATGAGCAGAGTTCAGTCTAGAAGATCTTCTGAGTGTTGACTATTCAGAAATTCTGAGATTCTCTAAAGATGCTGCAACTTGATCTTCTGAATCCTTACTCTTGGGTTCTTCATGATCCGAGTTAGAGATATCTATATCTGCAAAATTCTCAAACTGCTTTGGCTTTTCAAGACCAAGCTTATCATCAAATCTGATATTGATTGATTCCTCAACTATCAGTGTTTCAGTATTGTATACTCTGTAGCCTTTAGAGCGTTCAGAATATCCAAGAAGGAAACACTTCTGAGATTTAGAAACAAACTTCTGCAGATGGTCTTTAGTGTTCATAGTATAACATACACATCCAAATGGATGGAAATAAGAAATGTTGGGCTTTCTGTTCTTCCACAATTCATAAGGAGTCTTATTTAGAATAGGTCTTATAGAGATTCTATTCTGAATATAACACGTTGTGTTAATTGCTTCTGCCCAGAAATACTTAGCCATATTGGTCTCATTGATCATGGTTCTGGCCATTTCTTGTAGAGTCATATTCTTTCGTTCTACAACTCCATTTTTTTGTGGAGTTCTAGGACAAGAGAAATCACGGGCAATACCATTTTCTTTGAAATAAATTTCAAAGAATCTGTTCTCAAATTCATCACCATGATCACTTCTGACCTTTATGATTTTGCATTACTTCTCAGATTGAATCTGAGTGCAGAAGTCAAAGAACATAGTATGTGACTCATCCTTGTGTTTCAAGAACTTTATCCATGTCCATCTGCTATAGTCGTCTACGAAGACTAATCTATATTTCTTCCCTCTTCTTGATGTTGTTTTGACTGGGCCAAAAAGATCAATGTGCAAAAGTTCTAGTGGCCTAGAGGAAGAGACAACATTGTTAGACTTGAATGCAGGATTTGAAAACTTCCCTTTCTAACATGCTTCACAAAGAGCATCTAATTTATATTTCAGATTAGGGAGTCCTCTGACCAGATTGAGTTTGTTAATCAGAGAGATCTTTCTCAAACTAGCATGACCCAATCTTCTGTGACAGACCCACTGCTCTTCACTAACAGACAAAAGGCAATAAACCTTTTGATTTTTAAGATATGAAAGACCAACCTTATAAATGCTGTTCTTTCTCTTGCCTGTAAATAGGATTGAGCCATCCTATTGACTAATAGCTTTACAAGACTTTTGATTAAAGATTATGTCATAACCATTGTCACTTAATTGACTTATGGACAATAAGTTATAAACTAATCCATCTACTGAAAGAAAAATAGTTATAGAGGGAGAGTTACCAATACATATGGTTCCGGAGCCAATGATTTTGCCCTTCTGATTCCCTCCAAACTTTACTTCTCCAGCAGATTTAAGTTCCAGGTATTGGAACATAGACCTTCTTCCCGTCATGTGATGTGAGAACCCAGAGTCCAAGTACCATGACATGTTTGTCTTTTGAGCTTTGAAGGAGATCTGAAACAAGAATTATCTTATCCTCAGGTACCCACATTCTTTTGGGTCCTTTGCGGTTAGTCCTTCTCATGTTCTGGTTGAACTGAGATTTAGCATGAGGTTTCACATAGTATTTTCCATAATATGTAATGGCATGTTTATTTGTGTGTGTTATGTGGAAACTTTTAGCATGTGATGTGTGCTTAATATCATGATAATGGCCATACTTGTACTGTTTATACAAAGGCTTATATTTGATTATCATCTCATCAACAGGTTCAAGTTTATATGGGGTGTCACCCTTAAAGCCTATGCCTATTCTCTTGTTTCCACTTACACCATATATCATAGAGGCTAGCTGACTTCTGCCTATACCTCTAGATAGAAACTTTCTGAAGCTCAAGTCATATTCTTTCAGAATATTGTTAGTGCTTAGAATAGACTTTTCTGAACTTGAAGATGATTCAACATCTTTAGATAATTTTAAAACATTTTCCTTAAGTTCAGAATTTTCTATTTCAAGTCTCTTAGTTTAATATGCAAAGAGCTTTTTCAGCTTTTTGTATTTGATACTAAGCTGACTCTTGACTTCCAGAAGTTAAGATAAGTTGGAAACTAAATGATCTCTAGAAAGTTCAGAAAATACCTCATTAGAGTCTGAATCAGCAGTAGACTATTCACTAGCATCAACTGTTGCCATAAGTGATATGTTTGCTTGCTCATCTTCAGAGTCTGACTCTTGATCAAAAGAATCTGAGTCATCCCAAGTAGCCATTAAGCCTTTCTTCTTTTCAAATCTTTTCTTGGGCTTTTCCCTCTGAAGCTCTGGACATTCATTCTTGTAGTGTCCAGGTTCCTTGCATTCATAGCACGTCACTTTCTTTTTTCCCGATCTTCTATGTTTAGAAGATTCTCCTTTCTTAGGCCTCTTGAAGTTCTTGAAGTTCTTGAATCTTCTCTGCTTGCTCTTCCAGAGTAGATTTACTCTTCTGGATAACACAGATAATTCATCTTCTTCTTCTCCTGACTTTGACTCGTCAGATTCTTCATCTTCTGCCTGAAAAGCGTTAGTGCATTTTTTATTATTAGATTTCAAATGCAATAGACTTACCTTTCTTTTGAGGCTCATTTGCATCTAGCTCGATCTCATGATTCCTCAAGGCACTTATCAGCTCCTCAAGAGATACTTCATTCAAATTCTTGGCAATTTTGAATGTTGTAACCAGTGGTCCCCATCTTCTTGGATGACTTCTGATTATCTTTTTAACATGATCAACATTTGTGTATCCCTTGTCAAGAACTCTCAATCCAGCAGTTAGAGTTTGGAATATAGAGAACATTGCTTCAGTGTTTTCATCATCTTCCATTATGAATGTTCATATTTTTGGATTAGAGCCAGAGCCTTTGTCTCCTTGACTTGAGCATTTCCTTCATGAGTCATCTTCAGAGATTCAAAGATGTCATGAGTAGTATCTCTGTTGGTAATCTTCTCATACTCGGCGTGTGAGATAGCATTCAACAATATAGTTTTTGACTTGTGATGATTCTTGAATTCTTTATTTTGATCATCACTTATAGCTTGTCTTGTAATCTTGACTCCTGATTCATTGTTAACCAAACTACTCCAGTCCACCCCTTTAGAGTGATTTACCTCAACTGAGGATTTAATCCACCAATCCAACTGATTACAATGGTTATCCACTTAGATACCCTCTAAGTCTTCTAGAGTCTACAGATCACAACTTGATCACTCTAGGAATTCCTTTACAATCAATGTAAAATAAATGTTTACGAAAGTATAACTTGATCCTAATAAAGTTGTAATCACAAAGTGATATTTCTCTTAAGTTCTAGTTTTTAACACTCACTAAGATATTACAAAGTTGTGAGGTTGAAGATGAAGTTCTTTTTTCTTTTCAGTTTGACAGCGTTTTGGTATGTTTGCGAAAAGTGTTATATGCTGCTTCTGAATGGAACTTCTATATATAGGCGCTTGAGAGGAAATGACCGTTGGGAGCATTTAATGCTTTGCGTGAAAAGTACAACGCTGCATTTAATGCTTCACACTTTTGTCAACTACCTTGAGCCATGCTTTTGCTGCTTTTACTAACTTTGCCTTTTGTAGCTTCTAACGTTCCTTTTTCAGTCAGAGATTTGACGTTATAGCCTTTCATCTTGTACTTTCTTCTGAACTCAGATTTTGTTGATAACAACGTTTGAATATCAGTCTTCAGCTTTGGTGTAGAGCATTTTCTGTCTTCTGACTTTGAAGTGCTTTGAGCGTGATTCCATCAGAGCTTCAGAGCTCGTACTTCTGATTTCCATTTTCTGATGCTTTCCAGATCATGTTCTGATTCTGCAGGACCATCTTCTGCTGTCTTGCCAGGCCATGTTCTGATGAAGCCATCCAGAACTTTCTGGGTCAGTGCTTCTGAACGCTGATTTGTGCATACTTTTTTATACTTTTCCTGAAATGGAAAACGTAAAGGATTAGAGTACCACATTGTCTTATACAAAATTCATACTTAATGTTATCATCAAAACTAAGAATATTGATCAGAATATTTCTTGTTCTAACAATAATGAGCGTTAATCGATGAAAAACAACCTATCTACTTGAGCCAATTTACTTCTCGAGGCCCATAGCCTTCTAGTCGAAAATTGCTTGTCAACGAGTCCATAATGCCTAACACGAACTAACTCATTTGAAAATTCAAAAGATATTCAAATCGGACACCCAGAGGTCAACTATCAACTACCCCTCATACAATTCACATAATCAAAAAATTGAAAATCAATTGTATCGGACTATTTTTTTAATACATAAATTGAAAATTTGAAAAGAAAATATTTTATTCCACATTTAATATTTTAAAAAATTAATATTTTTATATTTAATTATTCATATCAACTATTGATATATTTTCATTATTATAAATAAAATAAAATATAAAATAACAATTTAGATGTGGAGCAGTAGTTTATACAGTAAAAATTACATTAAAAAAAGTTTAAAGTATTAAAATAATTTTTTGATAATGTAATAGTTATAATAGAAATATAGAATAGAATGTAACAAATAAAGAAATATTTTTGAAAAACTATATTAAATTTTTATCCGACAATATCATATACTATATAGTATACAGTATACGAAACATAATTAAATTATGGGTTAATGAACTTTTTGGTCCCTCTAAATATTGCAAATTTCGTTTTTAGTCCCTTCAAAATTTTCCTTTAAGAAGTCGTCCCTTCAAAATTTTTCATCTAAACTATTGGTCCCTAATGTCAAATTTGCTAGAGATTAGCTACGACATTAGCTATTAATTAGCTACGAAATTTGACGTTAGGGACCAATAGTTCAGAAGAAAAATTTTGAAGGGACGATTTCTTAAAGGAAAATTTTGGAGGGACTAAAAACGAAATCTGTAATATTTAAAGGGACGAAAAAGTTCATTAACCCTTAAATTATTATGCTAAAGTAGTACAGTTTTATTATTAAAAAAATAACAATTACATAAAAAAAACATCTATTTTGTATACCAAAGTAAAAGTGATATTAAACTTCAATTATTTTATGGAGCCAAGCGAACAAAATCTGTTCATTAGTGTATTGAAAACATAATGGATGCAATTGTAATTATAAAAAAGTATGCTGCAACAATTAAAAATACAATCTTCTTAATGATTTGTCAGATGGATAAAATTACCCACTTTTAATTGAAGGGTAATGAAGTTGGCCCCTTAATATTTCTTGCATATTTTTTACATTCTAGACATTACGTGGGAGACAAAGTACAATAATACTCCCCTATAATTTTAGGCGGGTCGTTATTAAAAACTCCTAAAATTAAAATTGGTGCCAATGGTAGAACTCTTTCTATACAATTTGGTGATATCATTGTGCAATTTAATATATTGGATGGTATGAAACACCCCATTGAGGAGTAATGTAAAATTAACGTTACATTAAACATATTGTAAATTAATGTTTTTTATCAACCAAATTAGTGTTTTTAAAATTATTTTTTGAACTCTTTTACTTTTTTTTGCAAAATTTAATATAATGTAAAGTTAGTTTTTTTTCCAATTGAATTACTTGTTGATTTGGTTGAAGAAACATATCCTGATTCACTTTCTCCTGGTTTTCCTTCTTAGTCTAATTTTATCATACATATACATATGATGTTTGTAGTGATACTCAATTATGTACAGTTTGTGTTGGAATTGATGCTTCTTTGCAGGTTATTATTTCATTTGATATTGCTTGTGATATTTCAGCTAACAACAAACCTACATGATTAGGACTTCTAACTCGTTTTACTTTGAACAAGTAATAGTGGCACCCATTGTGGGCTTTGATATAACTAACCTGATCCATACTCTTTAACATTCACCACTCAATTTTCTAAGAGAACGGCAAAACAACATTCACCACTCAATTTTCTAAGAGAATGGCAAAATAAAATACCATGATTGCTGTCAACACTAATGCTAGAGATTTCCCTGGCGGAGGATAATCCTGTACGTCCCGTGGAAAATATACCAAGAAGGTCTTGACGACCTTACTGACACGCCCGGTGGCTGTATCCCCCTTCTATATTTATCTATATGTTAAGAGCTCTTTTCTTGTAAAGAGAAAGATAAAGTTTAGAAACCTCACTACAACGCGCAAGGCTTTTCACAGCGCTTTTTTTGGCCTTTAACAGCGCTTTAAAGCGCTGCCAAAGCCAGCGCTGGCGTAGGCTACGAAAGCGCTTTTAAAAGCGCTCTGGTAGACCCCCCCTTTAAGAGCGCTTTCCTGGAAAAAGCGCTCTTGTAGGACCCCCTATAAGAGCGCTTTCCTGGAAAAAGCGCTCTGGTAGACCCCCCTTTAAGAGCGCTTCTTAGTAAAAGCGCTGGCAAAGACCAGTAAAAAAGCAAAAAAAATTAAAAAATTACGCAGCATACAAAAGCGCTTTTGGAAAAGCGCTCTGGTAGGCCCCCCTATGAGAGCGCTTTTTCCAGAAAAAGCGCTCTCATAGGGGGGCCTACCAGAGCGCTTTCCCAAAAGCGCTTTTGTATGCTGCGTAATTTTTTAATTTTTTTTGCTTTTTTACTGGTCTTTGCCAGCGCTTTTACTAAGAAGCGCTCTAGTATGTGGACCTTTAAGAGCGCTTTTTAGAAGCGCTGTAGTTGCTAAATGAGGTATTTTTATGTGCAGCCTATAATTTAATCCTCCCAGTCGACCTGTAATGTTTTCGACCTGTAATATTTTCGACCTGTAATATATTTTCGACCTGTAATATATTTTCGACTATATTATTTCAGCCATCAGTAAGACAATATATATACTAATATATACCATTATAATATCCAAAATTATATATATACATCATTACAAAATTATATATATACATCATTACAAAATCAACAATATTATAGTTCAAATCTGCATGAAAAATAGCTTAATATAAAATTGACACAATTCCTCTTTGATTTCTTCTAACTTTAGCTTCGAGTACCCAGCAGCACGGAATTCGTCAAGGTACTATAAAACAAAAACATAATATGAATAATATATTTAGGTAAATGTAATAAATTATATGAAATTATCTTAAGTTATAACTTTATACCGTGGGAGGAATCTCTAATTGATTCGCCTGAATGATTTCTTTCATAAACCTCAATACAAAGTATCCGCAGTCTGAACTGTTACGCTGTAGCGGACACTACATAGAAAAACAAATAAGATTCTATATAAGTTGTCTTGTTTTACCAAGTAGCATAAATATTATAAGCAAATTTGTGAAAAGTAATGTACCTGCACTTCGATCCAGGTGATGTTGTTTGATTTAGTCCGGGATACCTGTGCGTCCCGTTGACTACGGAATACTTGTATTGATCTAATTAACAAATATATAAAAGCATATGTTTAGATCAATCCCACAAATAAGTAAATATATAAATATACACGAATATATATTTAGAACGATCCCACTTACAAATCAACGATTTCCTTCATGGCCGGATAATTGGTCCATTCACCCTTTACCGAATTCAGATAATACACGACTTCCCTTATCGGGTTGATAGCAAGCAGCAACCAGTGTGCTCTATAAATTAAAACAATAGGTTATATGAAAATATTGCTATACACTAAAGAAACAGAGATTAGATGAATAAAGAATGAGAAACTAACCCTACTGGTCGGGTATTATACGCCCAAAGATGCAGACATTCTGTATTGCCGGTGGACATGAATCTATCGACTAAGCGCTGTCTAACAGATTCCGGATCCGAAACAATTTCCATTCCGCTACAATGGGCGGAAGACACGAACCGGAATCTGTTAGACAATGCAGTCCCGCGCAACACTCTGTCATACAACAACCTTAAATAAAAACATAATAAACATTAGATTCTTTTCATTGAAAAAGTGTAAATAAATTATATTGTGGGACTAATTAAATAATATATCGGATGAGTGAATATTACCGGATGTATGAATGCATATTACTGACGCCTAGTTGATCTTGGTTAAAAATCTCTTGCAAGTCATCAATTGTAATATGTGACTTGAACTCAATACCGAAGACACTTTCATCCATATCGATTTCCCGTAAAGCACCATCCTTCATATCGGACATATCAACCATTGTTGCGAGTGTCGCCCGGTATCGAGGCACAAAAGCACCGCCTTTTCTTGCCGCTTGCTTCGGAGGACCACTGGGTGGTACACTACGAACCTGCTGCGTCACTTGTTGTGACTCCCGAGCGGATGCCTAAAAATCATATAAGTTAGGTAAAATATAAAATCATGCATATTTTGATTCAGATTATATATTAACACTTTAAATGTACCTCTTTTAGCGATGCAACAGACTCCTCCTCCTGTAAAATCCCTTTACCCTTAATTGCGGGTTTTATAGGAGCAGTCTAAAAATAAAATGTAAAACATAATTAATAAACGGTTTAGAATTGACATTCGAAAACTAAATGATTCATAATCGTTTTCAATTTACCTCATCACTAATGGTAATGAGCTCCGAGGGCCATGCAACAAACGATCCTATTGCATCTCGCAGCAATGTCGTCTCTGAGACCATGTCAGGTACCGGTAGAATCGCATCACGATCTAATACAACATCCACCGATACTTTCAGGTGTCCATCCGGGAGCGGTCTGTGGTGAAGTAAATCTCCCGAAGTGTTGTGCACTTTTCCCTTGCCAACTAGTCGATAATTCGGTTCCGATAAGTATAGTTGGCAAGATGAAATGCCCTAAACCAAAAGTAAATATAAAGTCATTATCATTAATAAAATAGAACAATTTAAAAGGAAAAAAAATTATAATTACCTCGGGAAATTTCCTTTGATAGTTGATACTAGCCTTATCACTAGTTTCTTTCACCGATGAAGTGTTGCACTTTTCTCTCATATACACTTCTTTATCTCTTTGCAATTCAGAGACTTGTGCTTGCAATTCCGCCAACTTTTGCAACACTTCTTCATTTGAAGGATTTCTTCTCCTAGGACTCTTGTAAAAAGAGGTTGGAGTCACACCATGACCCTTACCCCTCACCCGACCGGGATACTCGGGAGCATCTAGTACTCTACTAAGTACGCTCTCCTCACCGGTGGATGCCGATTGCGACAAGGTCTCCTGTAATTCATTTACATTTAAATAATTATTAGTGGAGATAAAAAGTCATTTATATATTAAAAAACATTTGATTTAATTAAAGACACAGTATTATACTTACACATTCAGTATAAACTCTCTGAACATCGGGATCGACAGCGTGATTCTTGCCCACACGAGCTTCCTTCCACAACACATGTACAGGAAGTGAAGCTTCCTCACTTTTACTCTCCTCCAACTATGCATTGACACAAACGATAAAATCGTCAATTAAAACATGCACATGTAGACAATTAATTAAATCGAATTTCTATTTACTTACAATTTTATCCTCTAAGCGTGCATATCCCAAACGCCCTTTTTTGTATGGATACGCGGGTTTGGATGCTCTCTCCCTATTCGTGGCACTCTTTTTCTGAAAAGCTTCATCTCTTTGCTTTACAAACTCAGCCCAATCTGCTTCATCAATGAAGGTCGCATACTTTGTTGGCCGTCCCGGTGCATCTTTAAGAAATTTTCCATCTTTATCCTTAAGATAGGTGTTTGTCAAAAAACTTTTCCACCCTCTATATCTCTTGCCGGCCAAACTAAGTATGTAGCTTTTACGTTCATCTGGTATCTCAAAAGTCCTCTGCAAAAAAATGTACGCATAGTGTGTTAGTATAAATAATTTAAACAATTTATCGTCAAGATAATAACAACAATTAACCATATATGATATATACCTGAAGCTCTTCCCAAATCGCTTGTTTTTTCTCCTCCAATTCTAAATTTTTCGTTTTCGATTTCCAGGTAGCTATGGAGACCGGAATATGCATACGGACAAGTGTACCAATATAACTTGTCAACTTTGCAGAATTAGGACCAATTGGTTGTTTATCAGAATTCCATTCCAATCGGTATACTAATCCTTGGTCTCTATGTCGTATGATACTCCTCATAATAGTGATGCCTCGTGCAACCTCTTTTGCTTCAGTATCAGGTGGAGCATTTGTATCCGAAGCAACTCTTTCTTGTGAGTTTTCTTGTAAGTTTTCAGGTGGGTTTTCAGGTGGAGCATCTCTATCTGAAGCCATTGAACCTGTATCAAACAAACTAAAGCACATTAGTACACTATTAATAAGCTAACAATCTATACAAGTCAAATGGAAGTCAAACCATGCATGTACAAGTAAATCGGAAACGAAATCGGTACAAATCAAAATAAGCGTAAAAAAGAAAGTTATCGGAATTGAACGAAATTTACATGGCTATGGTAAAACGTCGCCACGGACTCAAAAACAAAGTCGGTTTTCCGAAATTCAGACCCTAAGCCCGACTTTTGATTACGGGCAGAAGCAAAACCGATAAAAAAATAGTCCCGAAATGTAAAGATAAGTGCATGAGCAGCTCCGGAATCGTCAAAATAGTATAGTTACATGTAAAGAAGTCAACAAGCGGATACATGGTTCAAAAGTTATGTACAAAACGAGAATATGCACCAAATTGAATAAAACAAATTAGTCGGACTATGTATACTATTACCTTTATCACTAACGTCTCTTTCTTTTCTTGGTAGGTTTGTGTACTACGCGTCTCTTAACAATGCGGACGGTTGGATTGATCCAAATACCCTCATTATGATCATTTCTAATACAAGATTCATTCTCATTTTGATCGTTTCTTGTACAAGATTCAATGCCAACACCAATATCACCTTGATCTTCAATTTTTTCATCAACTATTTTGTTAGATAAAAGCACTATAGACCATTTCGTACTTGTCGGATCATTGACATAGAACACTTGTTTAGCTTGAGAGGCTAGAATGAAAGGCTCATCTTTGTACCCTACCCTATTGAGATCCACTTGCAAAAATCCTGACTTATCCATTCGTACGCCACTATTATTTTCAACCCACTTGCAACCAAATACAGGAATCTGAAACTTCGCGTAATCAAACACCAAAATGCGCTCGATAACCCCAAAATATGACAAATTTGCAAATTTCGGATTTAAGTCATTCGCACTTGATATGTGCATAGCTTCAGCTACCAAGGTAACACCACTATTTTGCATAGTACTTTTATCATCCTGTTCTTTGGTATAAAATGTGTATCCATTAATTGCGTATGCGCTATAAGAAAGTACAATTACAGATGGACCATAGGCTAAACATCTCAACCTTTCTGTTACTGAAGCAGGATCTGAACGATACTTTGAATAAATATGATCTCTAAACCACGGTATGAAACTTCGATTGTGCTCTCGTACTATCCAGTTCTCATTTCTATTTGGATTTAAATCTCGGAGAACAACTTTGTGCATTTCAACAAACGGCTCAACCTCAATCTCATTGTGCAGAACATACAAGTGCACTTGATCCCGTTCGACCATTGATACTGTCACAACTTTATTTCCAATTAGCCTTTTTCCTTCTTTTTTTTCGACAATATGAGATTTGGGGAGTCCAATTGATTGAACATTTGACAGATATTCAGTACAAAACTCAACCGCTTCTTCAGCAACGTATCGCTCGGCAATACAACCCTCCGGTCGACTTCTGTTTTTCACGTACCCTTTTAATATTTTCATATAACGTTCAGCAGGGTACATCCATCTCATATAAGCTGGTCCGCACAGTTGTGTCTCTTTCACAAGATGAACGACTAGATGAACCATTATGTCAAAAAACGAGGGAGGAAAATACATTTCAAGATCACATAAAGTAACAACTATCTCATTTTGCAATGTTGGTAAGATCGCGGGATCGACCACCTTACTGCAAATAGACCTGAAGAAGAAACACAGCTTAGTTATTGCGCTTCTTACTTTTTCTGGCAGAATAGAACGTATACCTATTGGTAAAAAATGTTCCATTATAACATGGCAATCATGCGTCTTCAAACTCTTTAACTTGAGGTCTTTCATGGACACAAGTCTTCTAATATCTGAAGAGTAGCCTTCTGGAACTTTTACTTCACTGAGGAACTTACACAATGTTTTCTTCTCCTTTCTAGATAGAGTGTAAACAGCAGGTGGCAGATATGTTCGTCTTCCTTTCGTCACGGGCCCCAATTCAGTTCTCATCCCCATGTTTACCATGTCATTCCTTATGTTAACGCCATCCTTAGACTTTCCTTGTATATTGAGTAGCGTACCTATAACGCTGTCAAATACATTTTTTTCAATATGCATAACATCCAGGAAATGTCTTACGTACAACGACTTCCAATATGGAAGTTCAAAGAAAATTGACTTCTTCTTCCACCCACCCTTGACAATTGAATGTGCAAAAGGCTTGCCAAACTGAGTGCTCACATCTTTCACCTTTTCAAAAATTTGATCACCTGACAAAAAAGGCGGGGCTGTACGATGTTCGGCCTCTCCATTGAATGCTTTTCTCCACCCACGGTAGTGATGATTAGAATTTAAGAATCTACGATGGCCGAGAAAGACATTCTTCTGACAAAGCGCCAATCGTGTCGTATCGGTTTCATCTTCACAAACAGGACACGCCTTTTGACCCTTGTTGCTGTACCCGGATAGATTTCCGTATGCTGGAAAATCATTAATTGTTCCAAACAACATCGCCCTCAAGTTGAAACTTTCTTTCCTATACCCATCGTAAACCTCCACACCTCTCTCCCACAAAAACTTTAAATCTTCGATTAAGGGTGCCAAGTATACGTCTATGTCATTCCCTGGTTGTTTAGGCCCAGAAATTAGCATAGATAACATCATGTACTTACGCTTCATACATAGCCACGGAGGTAAGTTATAAATCATAAGAATCACAGGCCATGTGCTATGCGAGATACTTTGAATACCATGCGGGTTCATTCCATCAGTAGACAATGACAACCGAAGGTTTCTTGCTTCTTTTCCAAATTCAGGATATTCAGTATCAACTTTACTCCATTGTGGTGAGTCTGCCGGATGTCGCAACTTTCCATCAATAATTCTTTCATCTGCATGCCAAGTCAAGTGTCTTGAATCGGTCTCACTACGATACATGCGTCTAAATCTCGGAATTATAGGAAAATACCATAAGACTTTAGCAGGAGACAACTTTTTCTTATATCGAGGGGCACCACATTTAGGACACTCATTCAACGCTGCATACTCGTTTCGAAACAAAACGCAATCGTTTGGACATGCGTGTATCTTATCATAGCTCATTCCAATAGAAGACAACATTTTTTTGGCTTCATACGTTCGATTGGGAAGAACATTATCCTCTGGTAGCATATCTTTCATAAGGGCTAATAACTCTGTGAAACTTTTATCCGACCATCCATTGTCCGCCTTTAAGTTGTACAACTTTAACACCGCAGACAATCTTGTGAATTTTGAACAACCATCATACAACGGTTTCTCTGCATCGCTTACCAACCTCTCAAACATTTTGGGACAATCCGCTAGATCTTCTTCCAGCGCTTCTGCAATCTCTTCGACTCGATCACAATCGTATGTGTCTGTGCAATCGTTGTTTGAAGCATACTTCCTATTACACCTCGACCCAGCATTCCCGGTACTTTTCTCACCATGCATTGTCCAACATGTATAACTTCTATCAATTCCAAACCGTAGTAAATGAGATCCCAACTGATTCCCGTCAACCTTACCCCCGGCATAACAGCAACCCAAGCAAGGACACGGCATTCGAAGCGGGTCTTTGGAGTTCGCAACCGCAAACTCAACAAATTCCCATACCCCTTTCTCGTACTCTTTCGACAATCGGTTTGAATTCATCCATGTCTTATCCATGTCTTAATTAAGCTAAACAAATGCTTCTTGGTTTCTCTATCAGGTACTAAGGAATTCTGTCAAGATAATAAATAGCTATCATCATAATAGAATACCTAATCAGAAAACCTAATCAGAATACCCGAATTCTTAAAGAAGACATTACCTTATTTCAAGGTAATATAAGTCCACAAACCAAAAAATTGGTTGAGAGACACTAAATTGATATTAAATAGAACCATAAACAATAAACTATAAGCAGAAAATAACAAACTATAAGCAAGAAGAAAGGGATAGTAACCTGAGTTAGACTTGATGTGGGAGATGGGTAGGTTTGAATCGGCGTTGTACAAGTAGAAACCAGAGACTTCAAAGTAACTGTAAAATTAAACACACACACCATGCGGTTAAATACACCACTACTAACAAATATCAAAATAAACCCAATCTAGAACTCAATTATTTAAAATGATATGAAATCAATTATCAATTAGCTAGTAACTACAAACAAGAGAAAGAACAGATGCATACATGTGTACCACGGCTTGTTCAACATACATTGGTTCGTAAATGAGAGGCTAGTTCATTAGTCCTAACAATTAACCTCAACTAACAGTCTAACTTTATAACTAACTTACAACATAACCACCAGTAGGATTAAGTGATAACTAACGGTCTTTTTAAAATAGAATCTTAATTTATTTTCATACATTACTTTTAATATGAAATGAAATAAATATCGAATTAGTAATGCTTTGAGATTATAAGAAATCAAATTAGACAAAATACATATTATCACTTTCAAATATATATGCATTTATACAATTAAACAAACTTTAGTAACAAAGGTCTCCATTTTTCAAAACTCTACTCCTTTTAAGAAATGAAAGAATCCTCACTCATATTTTAGAATCAAGTAAAACCATAAAACATTAAAGTGAACGTAGTTTCTCTTAATAATCATTTGGTGTAGACAAGTTATTAACCCTCAATTGAACTACCCATTACAATTCAAATAACTCAATGATATGACAAAGAAGAAATTATGCAGCAAGTAGTTCATGCTTTCATAATATACTATAGCTTTCATTTCATATCATATACTATAGCTTTCATTTCATGCTTTCATTTCAAACAACCCATTATAATTAAAAACGAAAATGGCACTAATGTGTTCTATTCTTGACAAATGTGTTTGCAATTTAGATATAAAAATATCAAAGTTCTGTTTTTAGCTAAAATAATGGCACTAATGTGTTCTATTCTTGAAAAATTGTGTTCTTCAGCACAACACATTCAGTACCCAACAACAAAGCAACAAGAAATTGTGTTCATGGATTATAACCTATTAAGAAACATAGCCAGTCGAACAAAAACAATTAAAAATAAAGCAAAAGAAAACAAGGTGACATACATGAAGATGAAGATGACGGCGGCGGTGGAGGCGAGATGCTACACGGCGGCGGCGGCGGTGAAGAACTTTGAGTTGTGGGAGACAAAGTGGGGGAGACGAAGTGGAAGAAAAAAGATGGGGGAGACAAAATGGGTTTTCTGGGTTTTCTGGGCAAGTTAGCGTCAATGGGAGAAAAAAGATGAATTAGGGATTCTGAACGCGTAATATCAAATTTTAGTAATAAGGCTACTAAAGCGCTTCTGGAAAGCGCTCTCATAGCCTGGGCTATACCAGCGCTTTTGACAAAAAGCGCTCTCATTAAACACCCCTACCAGAGCGCTTTTGAAAAGCGCTTTCGTTCCCCCCACGTTCCCCCCACCTACCAGAGCGCTTTCGTAAAGCGCTTTCGTACCCCCCCCCTACCAGAGCGCTTTTGAAAAGCGCTCTCATAACCCCCCCTACCAGAGCGCTTCTTAAAAGCGCTTTCATACCCCCCCACTATTAGAGCGCTTTTTTAGCGTGTTTTTTAATTTTGTCTTTAGCGAAGCCTATGCCAGCGCTTTTCCTAAAAGCGCTTTCGTAGGGGTGCTGCTAAAAGCCAAATTTGGCGTAGTGCCTATCTACTTCAATAACAAGACGTTCAAGGGCGCTGATGGTAGGTACTAGTATATTGAGAGAATCACCATAGAAATCATGGTAACTGCATGGAAACTCAAACTTTACTTCCAAAGACACCGGGTACTGATGAATACAAACTTCTAGCTTAGTGCCAAAGAATACATAAAATAAGAAGTCACTTACTAACTTGTTTTACTTGTAGTTAGAAGAAAAACCCTTGCTTCATCAATAAAAACTAATTAATGTATTATAATTTGTCACATTATTGACTTTGTACCACTACAAAAACCTCAAATTTGCGAGGTGAATATTCCAGGTGATAATCACCTTGCAAGTTAATGTACTTGCGGGGAGTTATTCACCTAGCAGCGCATAAAATTTTTTTAACAAAAAAAAATTTATCAGTTGTTGAAAGGAATGAATATGCTACTGTCTGAGGGTTTGTCAGACTCTAAATTATTAATATGTGTGAGAATATTGGCTGCAAATTCAAATTAGGATATCCTTGATCAGTGTTTTGAATTATTCTCCCAAATGATGTTGGATGCGACTCCGATGAAAGAAAATTTTCCTAGAAGTTATTATGACGCAAAGAGGTTGGTGTCGAAGTTAGGTTTAGAATAAGATAGATTGATTGTTACATTAGAGGTTGCATATTGTTCTACGACAAGGAGTTTAGTACAAACGATGGAATCCATGTTTTGTAGAAGTCCAAGGTATGTAGTTCGTACTAAAGCCATTGATCGCAAGAAAAATTGTGTAGTAGTGAAATCCATGTTTTATCAGTCCATAATACCAAAGTTGTAGAGAATGTTTGCTTCAATGCATAGTGCTATTCAAATGACATGGCATCATACAAACAAAATTAGTTATGGCACGATGCGACACCTGTGTGATGGCAAGACATATAAGCACTTTGATTAGATACATCTTAATTTTGCTGCCGATCCTAGAATTTAGAAATGTCAGACTCGGGTTGTGCTATGATGGTTTTACTCCATATGTACACAAAGCGTCAGTGTTTTTCAATTTTGACTAGCTATTGAGTTTCTCTTTCATGCATTGAACAGTGTGAAATTTAATTTTTATTTGAAATTTGAAAATCCACTTTTAAATTTAGCATAGGTAACGTGAATCCATAATAAACAATGATAAATTAGTTAATAGTTAGATAAACAACATTAAACAAGTTTTAATATAAATTAATTCAAAACTATTTTAAATAATAAATTAGTTTCATATAGTTGTTGTGACCGATATATATTGAAACGCGCTACTATACATGCTTTATATAAAAAAGGCTTAAATGCACCTTTGGTCCCTGTAAGTTAGCGAGTTTTTGATTTTCGTCCCTGTAAGTTTTTTTCTGGGTCTGAGTCCCTTTGGTCCCTGCGGATTTTGGCTTTAAGGACTAAACCGCAAGCAAAAAGTAAGATATAGGGACTCATACCAACAAAAAAAACTTACAGGGACGAAAATCAAAAACTCGCTAACTTACAGGGGTCAATGGTGCATTTAAGCCTATAAAAAATGTACGCTATTATAACTTACACATATATTTTATTATATAAAACAAAAAACATTACAGTCATATATATATATATATATATATATATATATATATATATATATATATATATATATATATATATATATATATATAGGGGACGACTCAAGTGATAACACTTGGTTATTATAAGAAATAAGAACAATGAATCACGATCATTAAATTTTGATTTTGTTGATTTTAATGGACTGAATTGGTTTCTCTTTCTATGATCCTTAATATTTATTTTAAATCATTATAGAAAGAGAAACCAATCCAGTCCATTAAAATAAATAAAATCAAAATATAATGGTCGTGATTCATTGTTCTCATTTCTCATAATAACCAAGTGTTCTCATTTGAGTCGTCCCCATATATATATTTATATATATATATATATATATATATATATATATATATATATATATATATATATATATATATATATATATGATTTAAAGAGACAAACTTTAAAAGGATAGTTTTTTTCAATTTTGACTGACTATTGAGTTTCATTTTCATGCATTGAGCAATGGGAATTTTAATTTTTATTGAAAATTTAATAATCTATTGGTAAATCTTGCATCGGTAATGTAAATCTTGCATTTATCTAGCTTTACGTTAATTCCAAGTTCTGATTGTGCTGGTGCTGCTACATCTTCTGAAATCAGAAATATATGATGAGAATACCATGTTTGCTTATACAAAATTTTATTCGTCGTTATCCTTAAAATACTAAAATATGATTAGAATCAAACTATGTTCTAACAATCTCCCCCTTTTTGATGATGACAAAACTTTTACTTTATGTTATGAAATTTTGTATATATGTGAGACCATTTTCTCTTTTAGATGTATAGTCTCCCCCTGAATATATATTTCCCTTAAAGGTATAATCTCCCCCTTAAGGTATGACTCCCCTTGACATAAATATTTTAAAGAGAAATATAATTGATAACTTCCCTTAGTGTTTTTCTTATCAACGTAGTCCTTCAGAAGATTGGATAAGATGGTATACTTTGTGGCGCTTTTCTTCAAAAGATTGATTATTTCAGCTTTGTTCTTCAATAGATCTTTGTTGGACTTTCTTCCAGAATTTGCACTTGTTCATTAGAGATCTTGTATATCTTCAGAACATCTTTCACACTTTATTATTTAGATTTGTTCTTTGTAGTTCAGTGTAATATTCTTTCAGAATATTGAATTTGTACCTGCATTAATTTCAGAAAAGAATTTTTTTGCACTTTTTGTACACTTCGGTACTTTAGTACTTGTTAGTAATATCTGAGACTTTATAACTTACGATAACTGTTATGTGTTAATATCTTCACAATTTCATCCTATTTTCTCCCCCTTTTTGTCATTATCAAAAAGAAGTGATGCTGTAAGAGAACATATGAGTTTAGTCAGGTAGCAATGTTATAAACAATAAGAAATCCGATTATCCCAAATGGAGGAAAAAAAGAAATTCATTGATCAGAGAGAAAATTCGGTACAGAGTCAAAGGAAACAGACACCTAGTAGCTAGACTAATATCCTCCATGAAAGAAGAAACGATCACAGCGCTCTGCATACAGTGCTTCCCTCTTGTTCGAAAGTTATGAAGAGCGGAGTGTGTTCACTATTCCTGCAGATTCAAAACATGCTAACAGGATTCTTCCATATGGAATGAAGAATTCTTGACCAAACTTGAAAGCTATTAGAGACTCTCTAATGTGTCCAAATATAATCACATCAAGGTTTATTGGTTCACTCGATTCAAGAAGATTGATCGAGAACCTATCTCTAGCACATAGGATTTTATAGAATTTTCCTCGAGGAATGAAGTTTGAGAGAATCATCCTAAACCAGACTTGTTTAGATGAGGAGAGGTAGTAGGGATTGTTTCTGGGACGACGAGCTAGTTTACTTAAGTCGGTTGGAACGACAAAAGCATTAGCATAGTCAAACACAGTGAGACATGCAGCATTGTTTCTGGCTGGACATCCAACTACATCAGCAATGGATGCTTCATAAATTGTGAGATGAATTTCATGAATGGAAGAAACAATACTTAGGTTAGCTTCACTGACTGGAGCATTTACCCAGAAGTTTTTGACATGATTTGGAAGGACATAACCATTTAAGAGAGAAATGTAGGACTCCTATCCTTGTTTATGGAAGAGGTTGATGTAATAGTTGTCTATTTTGGCTAGCCATAGATTGTTCTTTTATGACAGTGAGGGCTGTTTGCGATGACATGATGGAAGGAAGTATTCATGAGAGAACAAACTGACATGAATTGAATAGATGGATGTTAGAAAAGGAAGGCTTTTTATAGAGTATTGATGAGAAGAGAAAACTTTTGGACTAGGTAATCAATGTATGGACTCGCATGCATTATGGAATGAAGAGAAGGAGAGGAATATTTCAATGACCAGGAAATAGTTGCGTTATGATTAAGGATATTTTAGGGATAACATAGAGAAATTAATGCAATAGTTACCAATGACTTATTACTCATTTTGCTTTACACGCGCGATCTTTCAGATTTTGAACATGTGCTCAACGATCTCAAGTTTACGTGGATTGGAAGTTTTATATGCTGAACTTCTAACTCATCTTACAAAACAAACTTCTGATCCAAGAAGGTCAGATATTTCTAGATGATAATCTTGTAGATAGTTCAACTTGCACTTCAGAACTTAACCAAAATTTCATTCAGGACACATATCCATACTAATATTCTTTAGAATGAACTTGAATTTGTCTTCAGAAAGTAGTTTTGTGAAAATATCAGCCCATTGATGGTTTGTGTCAGTAAAGTTTAAGCTTAATATCCCTTTCTGAATATAGTCTCTGATGAAATTATGCTTAATTTCTATGTGTTTAGCTTTAGAGTGAAGAATAGGATTTTTGGAAAGGCATATAGCAGAAGTATTATCACAGAAAATTGGAATCTTACACTCATAGATGTGATAATCTTCTAACTGACTCTTCATCCAAAGCATTTGAGTGCTACATCCTACAGCAGCAACAACATATTCTGCTTCTGTAGTTGATAGTGCAATGGTGGCTTGCTTTTTTCTATACCAGGAGATCAAATTATTTCCTATAAACTGACAGCTTCCAGATGTACTTTTACGTTCAATTATATCTTCAGTAAAGTCAACATCACAATAACCTACTAAGTTAAACTTTCTGGATTTTCTGTAACATAGTCCAACATTAGTAGTACCTTTCAGATACCTTATAATTCTCTTGACAACAGTCAAGTGTGATTATCTAGGATCTGATTGGAATCTTGCACATAAACACACACTAAATAGAATATCAGGCCTAAATGCAGTTAGGTAGAGTAGCAATCTGATCATACCTCTGTAGAGCTTCTGATGCACCTTGTTACTTACCTCTTCTTTGCCTAAGATGCAAGTAGGATGCATTGGGATTTTCGCTTCTTTACTTTCTGATAATTTGAATTTCTTCAGAAGTTATTTGACGTATTTTTCTTGATGAATGTAAGTGCCTTTAGAAGTTTGGTTTATTTGAATTCCCAGAAAGAATTTAAGCTCATCCATCATGCTCATTTCAAATTCTTCCTGCATAGACTTAGTAAATTATTTTCCAAGAGAGATATTAGAAGTTCCAAAGATAATATCATCAACATATATTTGAAAAATTAAGATATCATTTTTGAATGATTTACGAAAGAGTGTTGTATCAACTTTCCCTCTTGTGAAACCTTTATCTAGGAGAAATGAACTAAGTCGTTCATACCAAGCTCTTGGAGCTTGTTTTAAATCATATAACTATTTCTTTAATTTAAAAACATGTTCAGGATAAATAGAATCTTCAAAACCAGAGGGTTGAAGAGCATACACCCCTTCTTCGATGTAACCATTTAAAAATGCACTTTTAACATCCATTTGATATAATGCTATGTTAAATTGAGTAGCATAGGCAATTAATAATCTAATTGACTCTAACATGGCGACTGAGGAAAAGGTTTCATTATAGTCAATACCTTCTCGCTGACTATACCCTTGAGCAACCAGTCGTGCCTTATTTCTGATGACTTCTCCTTGCTCGTTCATTTTGTTTCTAAATACCCACTTTGTTCCAATAATGTTGAATCCTTCAGGTCTTGAAACTAGATCCCATACATCATTTTTGGTGAATTGATTTAGTTCTTCTTGCATAGTAATAATCCAATCTGTGTCTTGAAGAGCTTCATCTACTGAAGTTGGCTCAATCATTGACACTAATCCAAATATTGAATTTTAATTATTTCTTAGGAATGCTCTAGTTTTGATAGGATCATCTTTCTTGCCAAGGATAACATCTTCTGAATGATGTGTAGTTAGTCTTGGAAATATTTTGTGAGAGTTCTCTTCAGATATTCTCATGTTCTCCATGGTTGATGTGATTTCTGATGCATCTTTATCTTCTGAATCATTAGGATTTGAGAGTTGTTCTTTTGTATCTTCAAAATTTTCAGTCTGCTTTGACTTTTGATGGCCAAGCTTATCATCAAATCTGATATTGATTGATTCTTCAACTATTAATGTTTTTGTATTATATACTCTGTAGCCTTTTGAGCGTTTAGAATATCCTAGCATAAAACACTTTTGAGCCTTAGAATCAAACTTATTCAGATGTTGTTTAGTGTTAAGAATAAAACAAGTACAACCAAATGGATGAAAATATGAAATGTTAGGTTTCTTATTCTTCCATAGTTCATAAGGAGTCTTTTCAATAATAGGTCTTATGGACACTCTATTTTGAATGTAGCAATTTCTTGTAATGTTCTGTTTTTACGCTCTACAACCCCATTCTACTGAGGTGTTCTAGGACAGGAGAAATTGTGAGAGATTCCATTGTCTTTTAAGAACTTCTCAAAGAGATGATTCTCAAATTCTCCTCCATGATCACTTCTGACTTTATTAATTTTAGATTCTTTTTCATTTTTGACTTGATTACAAAAATAAAATAATAAAGTATGTGTTTCATCTTTATGTTTTAAGAATTCTACCCATGTCCACCTGCTATAGTCGTCTACAATGACCAATCCATATTTCTTATCTCTTATTGATGCAGTTTTCACTGGACCAAATAAATCAATATGTAGAAGTTCTAAAGGTCTTGAGGAAGAAATAACATTTTTAAATTTGAAAGAGGATTTTGAGAACTTTCCCTTCTGACATGCTTCACAAAGAGCATCTGAGTTGAATTTTAGATTGGGTAGTCCTCTTACCAAATTGAGTTTGTTAAGTTGAGATAATCTCCTCAAGCTAACATGTCCCAATCTTCTGTGCCAAACCCATTGCTCATCATTTAAAGACGGAAGACAAGTTACTTTCTGAGATTTTAGATCAGAAAGATCAATCTTATAAATGTTATTCTTTCTCTTACCAGTAAAAAGAATTGACCTGTCTTTCTGACTTACATCCTTGCATGACTTTTGATTAAAGACTATATTATAACCATTATCACTTTGTTGACTAAGAGACAACAAATTATGAGCCATTCCTTCAACAAGTAAAACATTAGTTATAGAAGGAGAGTTACCATTACCTATAGTTCCTGATCCGATGATCTTTCCCTTTTGGTTCCCTCCAAATCTAATGTCTCCGCAAGATTTAAGTTCTAAGCTTTGGAACATAGACCTTCTTCCCGTCATGTGATGCGAGATCCAGAGTCCATGTACCATGACTGGTGTTTTGAATTCACTGCTAAGGGCATCTACAACATAGATCATTTTCTTCTTAGGTACCCATATTGTTTTGGGTCCTTTGATGTTAGTGTGTAGGAAGCTTAGTCTTAGCTTAGGTCTAGCACAATAATTTTCAGAATAGGATATATATTTAATATCATGAGTGTGACCATAGTTAAAATGTGTGTGCAGTGGTTTATATTTTATTTCCATATCATCAACCGGTTTAGGTAGACATGGTTTCTTACCTTGAGGTGTTTTGTAGCCAAATCCAGTTCGATTGCTTCCACTAACACCATAAATCATTGAGGCTATTATGCTTCTATTTACGCTTTTAACAAGAAGTTTTTGAAAATTATCATCACATTCTTTCAGAATATCATATTTTAAGGTGTTGTCTGAATTAAGGGTTTTTGTTTCCTTTTCCTCTATTAGTTGTGTATTGTTATCTTTAAGTTCAGTATTTTCTTGTTTAAGTTTCTTTGTTTCAGTTAACAGTTCAATCTTTAGCCTTTTAAATCTTGTTCTTAATCTATTGTGTCTTTCTAAGAGTTCTGATAAACTTTCTTCAAGCTCTTTTTAGTGAGTCCAGAATATACTTCATTTGTTTCAACTTTTGAGTCTGAGTCATTTTCTGTGGTGGCCATGTATGCTATGCCGGCATGTTCATCTTCTGATTTGTATTCGTCTTCAGATGATTCAGAGTCATCCCAAGTAGCCATCAGACTTTTCTTCCTTTCAAATCTTTTCCCAGGCCTTTCTTTTTGCAGTTTAGGACATTCACGTTTGAAGTGTCCTGGTTCATTGCATTCATAGCACACATTGCTTCTTCTGCTCGTCCTTCTATACTCAGAGGTTTCTCCTTTATATTCTGGTCTTCTGAAGTTTCTGAACTTCCTTTGCTTGCTCCTCAGAGTTGATTTACTCTTCTGGATAGAAGAGACTACTCGTCTTCTTCCTCTGATCCGAATTAACTTAAGTATTCTTCCTTAGCCTGCATAACATTAGTTTCAGATTTTTTAATAGATTTAAGAGCTACAGTTTTACCTTTATTTTGGGGCTCATTTTTATCGAGCTCAACTTCATGACTCCTTAACGCACTGATGAGTTCTTCCAGGGATACTTCGTCAAGACTTTTTGTGACTTTGAACGTTGTAACCATTTGCCCCCATCTTGGTAGACTTCTGATTATTTTTTTTACATGATCAAATTTGGTGTATCCTTTGTTTAGAACTCTTAGACCAACAGTCAAGGTCTGAAATATTGAGAACATGGCTTCAATGGTCTCATCTTCTTCCATCTTGAAGGATTCATACTTCTGGATTAAGGCCAGGGCTTTCATTTCATTGACCTGAGCATTTCCTTCATGAGTCATCTTGAGTGACTCAAATATATCATGTGTTGTATCTCTGTTGGTGATTTTCTCATATTCTGCCTGTGAGATAGCACTTAGCAAGATAGTTCTGGCTTTATGATGAATTTTGAATTCCTTCTTTTGTTTATCATCCATGCTCTTCCTTGCTATCTTTGTACCTGCATCTTCTGGGTGATTGTAACCATCTACCACAGTATCCCATAAATCAGGATCTTGTCCTAGAAAGAAACTTTCTATCCTGTCTTTCCAATATTCATCTTCTTCCATCTTGAAGGATTCATACTTCTGGATTAAGGCCAAGGCTTTCGTTTCTTTGACTTGAGCATTGCCTTCATGAGTCATCTTGAGTGACTCAAATATATCATGTGTTGTATCTTTGTTGGTGATTTTCTCATATTATGCCTTTGAGATAACACTTAGCAAGATAGTTCTGACTTTGTGATGACTCTTGTATTCCTTCTTTTGTTTATCATTCATGCTCTTCCTTGCTATCTTTGCACCTGCATCTTCAGGGTGATTGTAACCATTGTAAATACAAGATCACACTCACAAAGATGTTTTTGATTCATGGCAAACTCAACAAGCATACAAGCAACAAGGCACAAGCAGAAGAACTCAAAGAAAAGCAAGCATTGGTCACTCATGACAGAGCAGGTCGACCTACTATGCATATAGGTCGACCCAACACAAGCAAAATAAGAGGAACTCAGAAAAATAGTAGTCAGGTCGACCTACTCCCAACCCAGGTCGACCTAAAATGAAGAAATTTACATATCACTCTGCTAGGTCGACCTACATAACAACTAGGTCGACCTAATCTGAGGAACGGTCCCCAAACGCATCTGAAGTGGATTCTGGTCGACCTACTTCTTTAACAGGTCGACCTAACTGGGAACAAATGACAACCAAAGGATATGCAGCTCTGTTAGGTCGACCTAAGCACTACAAGAGGTCGACCTATTTGATCAAAAATGCCAAAATTTCTGGTTTTCTCTGCTCCAACTGATAAGCTCTCATATATATTGTCCAAGGTTCATTATTGCCAACAAACACCAACAACTGAAAGATACACAAAGGTTTCTCATCTTCGTTCTTTGTCATCTCCAACACAATTACACATAATCATTCTTGTGTTGAGGGTTAGTGATCGAGTTCGATAACGTCCATGGAACGGAATTGAAGATTCCTAGTGGGTGAAGATTTGTGGGGTTTTTGGTGAATAAAATCTGAGGGTTTTGTCCTCCAAGATAGGTGAATTTTGGGGGTTTTTATCAAGAAGCTTCATTAAGGATCCAGCTGAGTGTGAAGATTGAAGAACAAGTGTTCGAGCAATTCAAGACACTGTAGAAAGGGATCAAAGTGAAGCTCTTGGAAGACCTTAATCTGACTCAAGATTAAGGGGGAAGAAGATTCAAAGGATCGACAAATTTGGTTTATTGTTTATCGCTTTGCTATCTTCTTTGTATAAACTGCTTTCAACATTAATGGAAGATTTCCCAATTTCAATTTGGAATTGGGGGCAGACGTAGTCGTAGCGAGGACGATCGACGAACTGCCTGAACAAATATCGTGTTCTTGTCACTTTTATCTTTTTATTTAAGTTCTGTTCATAATTGGTTATAATTTCAAATTGATTAACGATTTGAGTGTTAAAATTGTGAATTAAGAACTTGTATAAACATCACAATTCATCACACATTGAATTACTATCAATTTGATCATTATCACCAAGTGTTTGTGTTTTTGCTTCTTTCACTATTACTGCATTGCAAACATCGTTCATCATATAAGAAGTTAATCGATTTTCATTAGAGCGACATATTGATTCTATAGGATATTCTCTTATCGTTTATCTCAAGCTATTTAGTGGTTTTAACACATATACAATCGTTTCAATAGCGGTTCGGAATAGACGCGAGTCGATTCAGAACCGATTTCGCTTAAAGTTCAATTAACTCCGAAAAACTCTGTGAGATCTATTCACCCCCCCTCTAGATCCTTAGGCCAGCGTATAACAACCATCTACCACAATATCCCATAAATTAGGATCTTGTCCTAGAAATAAACTTTCTATCCTGTCTTTCCAATATTCAAATGTTCTCTCCATCGAACACAGGAGGTTTTGTGTAGCCGTTGTTGTTTATATCATTTACCATAGTGTTTTCCTTTTGGATCTTTTTCTGACACGGTTAAGTGCTTGCACCCAGAACCAGGCGCTCTAATACCAATTGAAGGTTGGGAAAACACTTAGAATGGGGGGTTGATTAAGTGATTCTTTAAAAACTCGATGAAGGAAAGATAGACAGAACGCAGTTATTTTTATCCGGTTCACCTTCTCAATAAGGCTACCTCCAGTCCACCCTCAACAAGGTGATTTGCCTCTCTCAACGAGGACTTAATCCACTATAATCAGAACTTGATTACACTTGCACGACCAACTGTCGTGACTCACAATATAGCGCACGAGTCAAACTGCTGGTGACTAACAATCCTGAACAAACCAACTATTTGTGTCTAACCAACTTCTAAGACTAAACTAGTCCTAGACTTCTTGAGACTTCTGACCCAACTAGTCTCTCAAGGATTCAGTTACCACGTAACTTCTGATGACAGTGTATAGTATTGCTTCTAGAAAGGTGTAATCATAACTGTGATATTTCACTAAGATTAAGTACAACGTAATGAACTCTAAGAATGAATATGAAACTTTGCTTCAGAGAGTTTTTCTTCACACTTGATGATTTTTACGAATAATGATGTTCCCGTGTGTAAAAAATTGTTGTGTTGATTCAAGAGTTCGTGAGTATATATAGATTCAGGATTTTTTCCCGTTAACTTCAACTCCTTTTTGCAGCATTAAATGGTTTGCGTGTTTGCCTTAGCTTTTGTTTTCTTCCCAGGATTTGCATGTGGATAGCTTCTTCAATCAACCTTGGGAATTGCGTTTTTGGAGTGTTTCAGCCGTTTTACTAATGATTGTGTCTTTAACGGCTTTATTTTAAATCAGTCTTCGTGATCTTCTTATTAGCTTTGCATTTCAGCTTATGTTGTAGATATATACTTTTGTGATCTTTAGTTCATCTTGTATTTCAACTTCTGTTGTAAGTGTACTCTTGTGATCTTTTGTTCAACTTGTATTTCAACTTCTGTTGTAAGTGTACTCTTGTGATCTTCTGTTCAGCTTGTATTTCAACTTTTGTTGTAAGTGTACTCGCAGCAGTTTGGCGTAGTATCAGAAGTTGCCTTGAAGGCTTTGAATAACTCTTGCATTTATCCAGCTTTACATTAATTCCAAGTTCTAATTGTGCTGGTACTGGTACATCTTCTAAAATCAGAAATATATGATTAGAGTACCATGTTTGCTTATACAAAATTTGATTCGTTGTTATCATCAAAACACTAAAATATGATTAGAACCAAACTATGTTCTAACAGACGAGGGCTACCCGGGAGGGCCTACAGCCACTTATGTGTTTATTTACTACCATGACCACGTCGCTCGACGTGTTTGGGAAAATTCTGGTAAGATAGACTCAGAATGTCATACACAAGGTCACGACACCTTTTCTATCATCAGCTTAGCTGAGGCAGTACATACAGATCACCGAATTTTGATTATCTCTTGCATTCAGAAGTCCATGAGTGCTGGGATCATATTAGTTCAGTTAGCACAAATAACTCTGTATTGCAGAGGTTCTGTGACAGCACAGTCATTAAACCAAACACTGATGTCATGCACGATGTTATGACATCCAAACTGAACAAATAAATAAACTATATAGAAACATAAACAACACACATAATTGTTCACCCAGTTCGGTTCTAACTAACCTACTCTGGGGGTAAACAAGCCAGGAAGGAAATCCCCTATCAGCAGTCTTAATTTGAAGCTAAACTCCCCCGTTTACAACTTCGCACGTAAACCCTACCCAATGCAATCTCTACCTAGGTTCTCCCTAGATATGGAATATCTCCATTCCACTTCCAATCATAGCAATGATGTCTAGCAGTCAACAACTCAGCCACTGCATCGACAGCCTAATTCCCAACACTACAGACACACATAAACAATACTAACTTGAAGTTGCTTACAAGCTTCCTTCAAGAACAAATCCTCACTCATTACTTCACAGCTTCAGAGTGATTACACTAAACCTCTCACCTATAGAATTTTAGGCACAAATCAGTGACCTTCCCACAACCTGGGAGGTTCACCTACACGGCTAACCATAATGACTACATCTTGTTAATATTCGGTTAGCTTGCAAAACTAGGTTATAAAGTTTCCTATTTATAACCTGATCCCAATTGGACTTGGGCTTACAAATCGCAGCACTCTGGCTGTTACAAATATGCAGAAAATATTTTGCTACAAATTAGGTCTTCTAATCCTGAGTTTCCTAAATTAGAAACTGCTGAATCCAATCTTCTGATCTGATTCTTCAATTATACTTTTGACCCGTACATATGCGCCACATAGGATTACATAATATTCACATAGAATATTCTATATCTGTTGTAAACCAAACTGAATCTTTCTTCCCTAGTTCTGCAGGCGCGATGTCATGGTTGAAGTCATGACATTCCATATAACATCTTGCTTTAGTACATGTTTTGTTCTTTTCATTTTTGCAAGACTTATACACTATTAATTTCAGCTGTTATTATGTTTTAGCCAAGCATGGATGCCAATAAGATCATTCTACATAGAAGAACATCAACAGTTTGGAAGGGAGAGGTAGTTTTTTTAATTATACTTTATAATTTAACTGTATCTTATTTAGGTTTTTATTCCACTTTCTCCTAATGGTCTAACTAAACATGTTTGTTGTTTTTGTTTTTGTTGTGACAAGAACGGCCGACCATAAAATTCGAAAACCATGCGCAAAAAATATTTGATCTGTTTAAACCACAGGCTCAGTAGTTTTATGATGTTGTAGCTGGCAGCGGGTGATGCATGACCGGATATAGTACTATCAGCCACGACATGCAGGGGGCTTTTGTTAAACGGGGGCACAATGAGACGTCTTCTTTCCACTTTCCTATGGAGAGGATGGTCAGTAACGTGGCCGGTACGGCGGTGTATAGGAGGAAGAGGAGGTCCCAGGGAGTTAGGATTAGGCATACTCAGTAGTAGTTTCCTATTTATGTTTTATTCATGACATTTTGTTGGGTTGTAATATTTTTACATTTTTGACTTTTCTGAACAACTACCATTGATTAATATATGTAAGAACATAGTTTGGTTCTAATCATATTTGTAGTGTTTTGATGATAACAAGTAAATAAATTTTGTATAAGTAAACATGGTACTCTAATTATATGTTTCTGATTTTAGAAGATGATCTAATACAAGTACCATCAGAACTTGATATGCAAAGATGAATAAATTCAAAGGCTTAAGGAAACTTCCGATAAAGCACCAAAACCGCTGCATACATACTAATACAGAAGATGTATTCCTAGCTCAAACAGAAGATCATGAAGTGTGATGCCGTTAGAAACATAATCATCAGCAAGGCACTTGCAACACTCAAAAAGCGCAACTCCCAAGGTTGATTGAAGAAGCTATCCACATGCAGCTCATTGGAGAAAACAAAAATGAAAAGCAAACACGCAAGCATTTATTACTCTCTCCAATAACCAGGATTAACGGGCAAAAGTATGAAGATATATATACACACAAAATCACTCCTTCAAGGTGTGTGGTGGTGACATCAAACAAAGAACTAATACAAACAAAACAAACACAACACGATGAACTCATGCGTTGAAGAATAATTAAATCTTCGAGTTAGAACATTCTGTAACAAATATTAGTGAAATATCACAAATGTGACTAATGCTTTATAGAAGCAATCTTAAACACACTTATTTGAAGTTACTCTGTAACAGTTCCTTGAGAAGACTAGTTGGGTCAGATTTTTCAAGAGGTGTAGGACTAATTTAGTCTTAGAGGTTTGTTGGATCAATAAACGTTATATCTTGTGGAGATCCCTAAACGGTTTATTATCCAGGTAGTTAGTCATAAAAAGTTGACTTTTGCAGGGTTATTCACAAGAAGTTGGCTTGTGCAGGAGATACTAGGTTGATGAACGTTATATCTTGCTGAGATCACAGAACGTTTCATCATATAGGGTTAGTCACTCGCGGGTAGCTTGCGCATGAAGTGAGTCACAAAAGTTAGTTGTGCATTGTATTGGGAGTCATGAAAGTTGTTCGTATAGATGTAATCAGTTTGGTTATAATGGATTAAAACCTCGATTGAAAGAGGCAAAATCAATTGAGGAGGGTGGACTGGAGGTAGCCTTGTTAAGAAGGTGAACCGGGATAAAAATGAACGTATACTTTATCTTCAATATCCTTCATTTAACTCCGAACATTCATATTGGTTATCTTCAGAGTTGTACTTGACTAAGTCAGAAGTTTTGATGAACTTAAGAAGTTAAATTGAATGAATATCTCACTGATTATGTCGTGCTTCCGCAACTAAGATCTAAGCAAATCAAGAAGATGAGATATAAGAAGATAGAAAAAGATTTATAGAAAGAGAAATAAAATATGAAAGAACACAATTCAAACCCCCCTTTCTTGTGTTTTTCTCCACCTTAATTGGTATCAGAGCATGGCTCTGTTATTGATCTCAGAATCAAACACTTAACCGTGTAGAGAGATCTAGAAGGAGAAAAAATACACTGAGTAGAAAACAAAGTCATATTCAAACACTCAGTATAATCAGAAGCTATCAGAATCAAGATGCTCGGAACTCAGAAGTCATTATCTACATATCAAAGGAGTTCGTTGATCAAATTTTAAAAAGGATCAAGACATCTCAAAGAAGAACGTGTGATTATTGAAATATTCAAAGTCAAACAAGTGTAGTTGACATTGGTCTGCTGGTCAACTTCAATTCATCAGATCAAATCAAATGAAGAAGACACAGTAGTAAAAACCTTCTAAAACAAAAACAGACAAAACTACTACATCAGAAGATGTTCTATCTCTCTCTAGGGCAAGAGAAATCATGGGCAATACCATTTTCTTTGAAGAACTCCTCAAAGAATCTGTTCTCAAATTCGCCACCATGATCACTTCTGACCTTTATGATTTTGCACTCCTTCTCAGATTGGATCTAAGTGCAGAATTCAAGGAACACTGAATGAGACTCATCCTTGTGTTTTAAGAACTTTACCCATGTCCAGCGGCTATAATCATCTACGATGACTAATCCATATTTCTTCTCTCTGACAGATGTTGTTTTGACTGGTCCAAACAGATCAATGTGCAGAAGTTCTAACGGCCTTGAGGAAGAGACAACATTCTTAGATTTGAATGCAGGTTTGGAGAACTTGCCCTTCTGACATGCTTCACAAAGAGCATCTGATTTATATTTCAGACTTGGGAGACCTCTGACCAGATTTAGTTTGTTAATCTGAGAAATCTTTCTCAAACTAGCATGTCCTAATTTTCTGTGCCTGACCCATTGCTCTTCAGAAACAGACATAAGGCAAGTCACCTTCTTCTTCTCAAGATCAGAAAGATCAATCTTATAAATGATGTTCTTTCTCTTGCTTGTAAATAGGATTGAGCCATCCTTCTGACTTACAGCCTTGCAAGACTTTTGATCGAAGATTATGTCATAACCATTGTCACTTAATTGACTTATGGACAATAAGTTATGCGCTAATCCTTCTACAAGAAGTACATTAGTTATGGAAGGAGAGTTACCAATACTTATGGTTCCAGAGCCAATAATCTTTCCCTTCTGATCTCCTCCAAACTTGACTTCTCCATCAGACTTAAGCACCAGGTCTTGGAACATATTCCCGTCATGTTTCGCGAGCACCTAGAGTCCAGGTACCATGACATTTTGTGCTTTGCCTTCTTTGCTGCTAAGGATATCTGCAACAGAAATTATCTTCTCCTTAGGTACCCACAATTTCTTGGGTCCTTTCTTGTTAGTTTTCCTTAAGTTCTGATTGAACTTGGGTTTAGCATGATAAGTAACAGGAGGAACAGCATGATATTCTTTGGGTTTGTCAGCATGATATCTTTTAGGTTGTGTCACATGCTTCTTGGTGTGTGTTGTGTTAAAACTCTGTGCATGTGATGTGAGCTTGATATCATGTGAGTGGCCATATTTGAACTGATCATACAATGGCTTGTATGTGATTTTCAAATCATCAACAGGTTCAAATTTATGTGAGGTATCACCCTCATAGCCAAAACCAAACCTTTTGTTTCCAGAGACACCATATATCATAGAAGCAAGATGACTTCTGCCAATACTTCTAGATAGGAACTTTCTGAAGCTCGAGTCATAATCTTTCAGAATATGATTGAGACTAGGAATGGATTTTTCTGATTCAGAAGGAGATCCACTATCTTTGGATAATTTTAAAAATTTTTCCTTCAGTTCAGAATTTTCCACTTCCAGCTTCTTAGTTTCAAATTCAAATTGCTTTTTCAGCTTTTTGTATTTGATACTAAGATGAGCCTTGAGTTCAAGAAATTCAGTTAAGCTGGAAACTAACTCTTCCCTAGATAGTTCAGAAAATACCTCTTCAGAATCTGATTCTGATGTAGATTCTGATCCATCATCCACTGTAGCCATCAGTGCAAAGTTGGCTTGCTCTCCTTCAGAGTCTGATTCTGATTCTGATTCATAATCATCCCATGTTTCCATAAGGCCTTTCTTCTCATGAAACTTCTTCTTGGGATTCTCCTTCTGAAGTTTTGGACATTCATTCTTGAAGTGTCCAGGCTCATTGCACTCATAGCAGACGACCTTCTTCTTGTCAGATCTTCTGCCACCAGAAGATTCTCCTCGTTCAAACTTCTTTGAACTTCTGAAGCTTTTGAACTTCCTTTGTCTGCTCTTCCAGAGTTGGTTTACCCTTCTGGAGATCATGGACAGTTCGTCTTCTTCTTCTGATTCTGATTCTTCAGAATCTACTTCTTCAGCCTGAAAAGCGTTAGTGCATTTTTTAATATTAGATTTTAATGCAATAGACTTACCTTTCTTCCGAGGCTCATTTGCATCCAGCTCTATCTCATGGCTTCTCAAGGCACTGATTAGCTCTTCCAAAGAAACCTCATTCAGATTCTTTGCAATCTTGAATGTAGTCACCATTGGACCCCATCTTCTAGGTAAGCTTCTGATGATCTTCTTTACATGATCAGCCTTGGTGTAACCTTTGTCCAGAACTCTTAATCCAGCAGTTAGCGTTTGAAATCATGAGAACATCTTCTCAATATCTTCATCGTCCTCCATCTTGAAGGCTTCATATTTCTGGATTAGAGCAAGAGCTTTGGTCTCCTTGACTTGAGCATTTCCTTCATGGGTCATTTTCAATGACTCATATATATCATGGGCAGTTTCCCTGTTAGATATCTTCTCATACTCAGCATGAGAGATAGCATTCAGCAAAACAGTCCTACATTTATGATGATTTTTGAAAAGCTTCTTTTGATCATCATTCATTTCTTGTCTTGTAAGCCTTACGCCAGTAGCATTCACTGGATGTTTGTAACCATCCACCAGAAGATCCCATAAGTCACAATCTAGACCAAGGAAGTAACTTTCCAGTTTATCTTTCCAGTATTCAAAGTTTTCACCATCAAATACTGGTGGTCTAGTATAACCATTGTTACCATTTCCATTGTATTGCTCAGCAGAGCCAGATGTAGATGTAGGTGTGTTGGAATTTCACCAGCCATCTTTTACTGAAGCGTTTTTCTCTTCCTGAATCTTTTCTAAACACGGTTAAGTGCTTGCACCTTAGAACCGGCGCTCTGATGCAAATTGAAGGATAGAAAAACACTTTGAAAGGGGGGGTTTGAATAAGTGTAGCTTTAAAACTTGTAAGATAAAAACAATTTGAACAATGATTTTTATCCTGGTTCGTTGTTAACTAAACTACTCCAGTCCACCCCCTTGGAGTGATTTACCTCACCTGAGGATTTAATCCACTAATCACACTTGATTACAATGGTTTTCCACTTAGACAACTGCTATGTCTTCTAGAGTATCCTGATCACAACCTGATCACTCTAGGAACAAACTGCTTAGACAACTTCTAAGACTTGCTAGAGTATACTGATCAACAACCTGATCACTCTAGTTCTTACAACTTAATGTAAATAAATTCTTTTAAGAGTTACAATTCTTCTTATAAAGCTATTATCACAACTGTGATTTTCTCTTAAGTTTAAGCTTAAATCTCACTAAGATATTACAACAGCAATGTAGTGAGCTTGATGGTGAAGTTTGAGAGCTTTTTGAATTTGACAGCGATTCTGGATAGTGCGCAAGTGTTGTTTTTAGCTTCTCATCAGAACTTCATATTTATAGGCACTTGAGAAGATGACCGTTGGGAGCATTTAATGCTTTGCGTATTCCGTACAGCATTGCATTTAATGTTTCACTCTTTTGTCAACTACCTCGAGCCTTGATTCCGCTGTGTCTACTGACGTTGCCTTTAATAGCTTCTAACGTTCCTTTTGTCAGTCAGCGTAGCCTTCCAGTCTAGTACTTGCTTCTGATCTGATGTTTGTGTAAACAACGTTTGAATGTCATCAGAGTCAAACAGCTTGGTGCAGAGCATCTTCTTGTCTTCTGACCTTGAAGTGTTTCTGAGCGTGATACCATGAAAACTTCAGTGCTTCTGCTTCTGATCTCAAGTTCTTCGTATGCTTCCATAGACCCATGTTCTGATTCTGCTTGACCATCTTCTGATGTCTTGCCAGACCATGTTCTGATGTTGCATGCTGAACCTTCTGAGTCAGTGCTTCTTGCGCTGATTGTGTGCATACTCTTTATATAATTCCTGAAATGGAAATTTCATAGTATTAGAGTACCACATTATCTCATACAAAATTCATATGCTTGTTATCATCAAAACTAATAATATTGATCAGAACAAATCTTGTTCTAAGAAACATAAACAATAGAAGTTCTTCTCACTACTTCAAAAGATTTTAGAGCAAAGGACAAACTCGACTTTGTTCATATTCAACTTAAAAAGAAGGATGAACCTATGGAAACAAGATAATTCCGGAAGAAACACATCTTCTGGGATTTCATCGTTTTCCTCATCCCCTTCTTCAGCTTGATTATCAGGAGCCTCATGTTTATAGTGAGTTTCAGCAGTATCGCTATCGGTGGTATCAGATGGTAATATGTGAAGGATAGAAAAACACTTAGAAAGGGGGGGTTTGAATAAGTGTAGCTTTAAAAACTTGACAGATAAAAATAAATTGCACAGTTATTTTTATCCTGGTTCGTTGTTAACTAAACTACTCCAGTCCACCCCCGCAGAGATGATTTACCTCAACTGAGGATTTAATCCACTAATCGCACGGATTACAATGGTTTTCCACTTAGTCAGCAACTAAGTCTTCCAGAGTCTACTGATCACACACTGATCACTCCAGGAACAACTGCTTAGATACCCTCTAAGACTTTTCTAGAGTATACTGATCCACACGATCACTCTAGTTACAACTTGCTTAGTTCACTCCTAAGACTTCCTAGAGTATTCTGATCCACACGATCACTCTAGTTCCTTACAACTTAATGTAATCAATCTAAGAGTATTACAAATGCTTCTTAAAAGCGATAATCACAACTGTGATATTTCTCTTAATCGTTTAAGCTTAATCTCACTAATATATTACAACAGCAATGTAGTGAGCTTTGATGAAGATGAAGATTCTGAGTTTAGATTTGAACAGAGTTTCAGCAAGTTGATATTCACAGAATAGATGTAGAATTCGTTAACCTTGCTTCTCATCAGAACTTCATATTTATAGGCGTTGGAGAAGATGACCGTTGAATGCATTTAATGCTTTGCGTGTTCCGTACAGCGTCGCATTTAATGTTATACGCTTTTGTCAACTACCTCGAGCCTTGTTCACGCTGTGTCTACTGACGTAGCCTTTAGTAGCTTTTAACGTTCCTTTTGTCAGTCAGCGTAGCCTGCCACTTGTACTTCCTTCTGATCTGATGTTTGTGAATACAACGTTTGAATATCATCAGAGTCAAACAGCTTGGTGCATAGCATCTTCTGATCTTCTGACCTTGAAGTGCTTCTGAGCGTGATACCATCAGAACTTCAGTGCTTCTGTTCTCTTGTTCTTCTGATGCTTCCATAGACCCATGTTCTGATTCTGCTTCGACCATCTTCTGATGTCTTGCCAGACCATGTTCTGATGTTGCATGCTGAACCCTTTGAGACAAAGCTTCTGAGCGCTGAATTATGCGTACTCTTTATATATATTTCCTGAAAGGGAAATTGCATTGGATTAGAGTACCATATTATCTTAAGCAAAATTCATATTATTGTTATCATCAAAACTAAGATAATTGATCAGAACAAATCTTGTTCTAACAATCTCCCCCTTTTTGATGATGACAAAAACATATATAAATGATATGAATTTGCGATCAGAAAGAATAGATGGCAAAAGACAAATTACACAGCTATAGCATAAGCATATGAATATGTCTCCCCCTGAGATTAACAATCTCCCCCTGAGATAAATAATCTCCCCCTGAAATAAATACTCGAAGAACTTTAATAAAAGACTTCCCTGATTATTTCGGTAGAGACGATCATATAAGCTTCTGTCTTTAGAGAATTCATAGCTTCTGACTTCTGCTTCCATTGGACAGCTTCAGAACTAGAATTTCCTTAGATCCCTAGAACACTCTCAGCTTCTGATTCCTGCTTCCATCTAGGACAGCTTCAGAACTTGAGTTTTCTGGATCTTTAGAACATTCGCAGCTTCTGATTTCTGCTTCCCTTGGATAGCTTCAGAGCTTTGAATTTCTGCCGACATCACTTCATGCTAGATTTGTATCAGAACATTGTTGAATGTACCAGAGCATCATCTGAGCATCTCTACATCCTGAAATGTTACAGAACAAAAAACTAAACGACAAAAGTCAGCATGAACGAGTCAGAACATAAAATGTATATTCTAACACATTATATGTATCAGAGCTATAACATTATATGTATCAGAGCCATATAGGCTGAAATAATGTATCAGAGCAAATAATATATCAGAGCAAATAGAATTTTGTCAAATCAAGTAGACAAATATGGATCAAATTCTATTATCAGTGCTTCTGATTCATTCTTCTTTCTTGCTTCTGATTTCTGAAGCTTGACAGCACTCAGCTTGCTTCAGTTTCCATGGTTTTGCTTCTTGTATTTGCTTTGAAGATTTTCTTCACTTCTTTATACCTGCAAAACACTTAAACCATATAGAACTTTGCAGTTCTTGTTAGTGAATGTGTGGGAGCTTTACCCAGCAACTGATAGATTAATCAAATCATTTTATCATTTATCTTCTCCCCCTTTTTGTCATAACATCAAAAAGAATATTTCAAAAGATTCAGATGATTAAAACGACAAGTAAAATCACTGGAATGTAAATCAAAGAAAGTTTTTCATTGATAATTAAAAAGGATTACAAGAAGATGTTTAACAGGCAGATGCAACAAGGAAAATAAAACTACTAAGACCAAATCCTAAGACCCTAGCTAAGACAACGTCTGTGCCAGCATGCCATGACGGAGTGAAACGCCTCATTGACTGCTTCTTGGGCTTTCAGGCGAGGGATCAGGGAGACTTGGTCCTGATGCAGATCTTCCATCATCTTTACCAGAGACAACATTCTCAGCGGGTGAAGATGAAGAGATTTCTTCGGAATGGATTAAGGGAGAGGAAAGGTTAGATGAAGAGGAAGCTGAGTCTTGAAGGTCGAAAGATGAGGAAGAAGATGGAGATGATGGAGGGCTTTCACCAGGGGGATGAAACACACGTCTAGAATAGTTTCCAGACAACATTGCTTTGAATGGATTCACCTTGAGAGGATCATAGGTGATTTTGATCTTTTTGGGTTTGGAAGGTGATGTTTCAACAGCTTTTCTTTTGTTGTTTTGATCATTTTCATTATTTCCTGGGCTTGATGAAGAGTTCATGATGGGTTTGCAGAAAAATGAACAGGTAGGGTTTGATATGGAAGAGAGAGAGAGAAAAACTTGATGAGGAATGCAAAGAGATAGAGAAGGATGAGAGGGAAAGAGAAGAGTTTGAAGAGTATTTAAAAGAAAATAAAATGAAACGAATAATGAATAGCATTTAATGTTACGTGACGTGAGGAGAGATAATAAAGACAAATGAGGTGACTAGCACAGTTACCTATGGTCGGCGTCCCTTCAACTGCACGCACGTTTATCCATGAATAGTAACGACAGGTTTACCATCCCGAGATAAAAACGTAACAGCTGTTTTGCTTTAAAAGAGGTTCTGAATCAACTTAGACAATGAAACGTTAGTAATAACCGAATCATAATTTCTAAAAGATTTCAATCAGAACTTCTGATATATAAAAAATAATCCATTTTCATTTCAGAAGATACTTCATACATAAGAACTTCTCATCTTCTCATTCTGGGCATAAATCCATGCTGGTGTTCTTCAGAATGAACTTAAACCTATCTTCAGCCAGGGGTTTTGTAAAGATATCAGCCCATTGATGGTCTGTATCAACAAAGTTTAAAGATATAACACCCTTCTGAACATAGTCCCTTATGAAATGATGTTTAATCTCAATATGTTTAGCTTTTGAATGAAGAATAGGATTCTTAGATAAACATATAGCAGAAGTATTATCACAGAATATAGGAATGTTACTCTCAAATATCTGATAATCTTCTAACTGACTCTTCATCCAGAGCATCTGTGTACTACAACCAGCAGCAGCTACATATTCTGCTTCTGTTGTTGATAGAGCAATAGTTGCTTGCTTCTTGCTATACCAAGAGATCAAATGACTTCCAAGAAATTGGCAACTTCCTGAAGTACTTTTTCTTTCAATTCTGTCTCCAGCATAGTCAGCATCGCAGAATCCTACTAAGTTGTATTCTTTAGATTTTCTGTAAACTAAGCCAACTTTAGTAGTACCTTTCAGATACCTTAGAATTCTCTTAACAGCAGTTAAATGAGATTCTCTAGGATCTGATTGGAATCTAGCACACAAACAAACACTGAACAGAATGTCAGGTCTAGAAGCAGTCAAATATAGAAGAGATCCAATCATACCTCTGTATAACTTCTGATCTACCTTCTTACTTACCTCATCCTTACCTAGGATGCATGTTGGATGCATAGGAGTTTTGGCTTCTTTGCAGTCTAGAAGATTAAACTTCTTCAGAAGTTCCTTCACATACTTGGTTTGGTGAACATACGTTCCTTCTGATGTTTGATTTATTTGTATTCCGAGGAAATACTTGAGTTCTCCCATCATGCTCATTTCAAACTCAGCCTGCATAGACTCAGCAAACTCCTTTCCAAGTGTAGCATTAGATGTTCCAAAAATAATATCATCTACATATATTTGACAAATTAAAATATCCCTTTTAAAGGTTTTACAAAAGAGAGTAGTGTCCACTTTTCCTCTAGTGAAACCATTATCCAGAAGGAAAGAACTTAAGCGTTCATACCAAGCTCTGGGAGCCTGTTTCAATCCATACAATGATTTCTTAAGTTTAAAAACATGATTAGGAGACATAGAGTCTTCAAAACCAGGAGGTTGATGGACATAAACTTCTTCATCTATATAACCATTTAAAAAGGCACTCTTAACATCCATTTGATAGAGAGTGATGTTATGTTGAGTGGCAAATGAAATTAATAGACGAATAGATTCTAACCTGGCCACTGGTGCAAAGGTTTCTGTATAGTCAATCCCTTCTTGCTGACTATAGCCCTGAGCCACCAGTCTGGCTTTGTTCCTTACCACTTCGCCTTTCTCACTGAGCTTGTTTCTGAAGACCCATTTTGTACCAATTATATTGAATCCATCTGGTCTTGGAACAAGATCCCAAACATCATTCCTTGTAAACTGATTCAGTTCTTCTTGCATAGCAATTATCCAGTCTGGATCTTCTAGAGCATGATCAACAGAAGTTGGCTCGATCAAAGATACAAGACCTAATTGACAGTCTGCATTGTTCTTAAGGAATGCTCTTGTTCTGATTGGATCGTCATTCTTTCCAAGAATGACATCTTCTGAATGACCAGAAATAAGTCTGGATGATCTTCTGACAGATGGTTCTTCCGAAATGCTTAGATCTTCCAGAGAAGCTGATACTTGATCTTCAGATTCTTTGCTTCTGAGAAGCTCTGCTTCTGATGCGTTGCTTCTTGGCTCAACAACTTCTGATATATCAATATCAAAATCTGCAAAATTATCAAACTGCTTTGGTTTTTCAGAACCAAGCTTATCATCAAACCTGATATTGATTGATTCTTCTACAATCAATGTTTCAGTATTGTATACTCTGTAGCCTTTTGAGCGTTCAGAATATCCAAGAAGGAAACATTTTTGTGCTTTGGAATCAAACTTACCAAGATGATCTTTAGTGTTCAGAATAAAGCATACACATCCAAAAGGATGGAAATATGAAATGTTGGGCTTTCTATTCTTCCACAATTCATAGGGAGTCTTATTTAGAATAGGTCTGATAGAGATTCTATTCTGAATATAGCATGCAGTGTTTATTGCTTCTGCCCAGAAATGCTTAGCCATATTGGTTTCATTGATCATGGTTCTGGCCATTTCTTGCAGAGTCCTATTCTTTCGTTCTACAACCCCATTTTGCTGTGGAGTTCTAGGACAAGAGAAATCATGGGCAATACCATTTTCTTTGAAGAATTCTTCAAAGGATCTGTTCTCAAATTCACCACCATGATCACTTCTAACCTTTATGATTTTACACTCTTTTTCAGATTGAATCTGAATGCAGAAATCAAAGAACACTGAATGAGTCTCATCCTTGTGTTTCAAGAATTTTACCCATGTCCAGCGGCTATAATCATCTACGATGACTAATCCATATTTCTTTCCTCTGACAGATGCTGTTTTGACTGGGCCAAACAGATCAATGTGCAAGAGTTCTAATGGCCTTGAGGTAGAAACAACATTCTTGGACTTAAATGCAGGTTTGGAGAACTTTCCCTTCTGACATGCTTCACAAAGAGCATCTGATTTGAATTTCAGATTAGGGAGTCCTCTGACCAGATCCAGTTTGTTAATCTGAGAAATCTTTCTCAAACTAGCATGACCTAATCTTCTGTGCCAGACCCACTGCTCTTCAGAAACAGACATAAGACAAGTCACCTTCTGACTCATAAGATCTTGCAGATCTGTCTTATAAATGTTGTTCTTCCTCTTGCCTGTAAATAGGATTGAGCCATCCTTCTGATTTACAGCCTTGCAAGACTCTTGATTAAAGATTATATCATAACCATTGTCACTCAATTGACTGATAGATAAGAGGTTATGTGTTAATCCTTCTACAAGAAGTACATTAGAAATGGAAGGAGAGTTACCAGACTTTATAGTTCCAGAGCCAATTATCTTGCCCTTCTGATCTCCTCCGAACTTGACTTCTCCTCCAGACTTAAGCACCAGGTCTTGGAACATAGACCTTCTTCCTGTCATGTGTCGCGAGCATCCAGAGTCCAGGTACCATGACATGTTGTGCTTCGTCCTTTTTGCAGTCAAGGATATCTGCAATAGGAATAATCTTATCCTTAGGTACCCACATTTTCTTGGGTCCTTTCTTGTTAGATTTTCTCAAGTTCTGATTGAACTTGGGTTTAACATTGTAAGCAATAGGAGGAACAGCATGATAATCCTTAATGTGAGTTTCATGATATTTCCTAGGTTGTGTCACATGCTTTTTGGTGTGTGTTATGTGAAAACTTTGAGCATGTGAAGTGTGCCTAATATCATGGGAGTGGCCATACTTGAACTGATCATACAATGGCTTGTATGTGAATTTCATTTCATCAACAGGTTCAAGTTTGTATGGGGTTTCACCCTCAAAACCAATGCCAACTCTTTTGTTTCCAGACACAGCATATATCATAGAAGCTAGCTGACTTCTGCCAATACTTCTAGATAAGAACTTCCTGAAACTTAAATCATATTCTTTCAGAATATGGTTTAGACTGGGAGTGGATTTTTCTGAATCAGAAGGAGATCCAACATTATTGGATAATTTTAAAAGTTTTTCTTTTAATTCAGAATTCTCCAACTCAAGCTTCTTTGTTTCAAATTCAAATAGCTTTTTCAGCTTTTTGTATTTGAGACTAATCTTAGACTTGAGTTCCAGAAGTTCAGTTAAACCGGAAACTAACTCATCTCTAGTAAGTTCAGAAAATACCTCTTCAGAATCTGATTCTGATGTAGATTCTGATCCGTCATCTTCTGTCGCCATCAGCGCACAGTTAGCCTGCTCGTCTTCTGAATCATCTTCTGACTCATCCCAGGTTGCCATAAGACCTTTCTTCTTATGAAACTTTTTCTTGGGACTTTCCTTCTGAAGATTTGGACATTCGTTCTTGTAGTGTCCAGGCTCATTGCATTCATAGCACATGACCTTCTTCTTGTCAAATCTTCTGTCATCGGAAGATTCTCCACGTTCAAATTTCTTTGAACTTCTGAAGCCTCTGAACTTCCTTTGCTTGGTCTTCCAGAGTTGATTTAGCCTTCTGGAGATCAGGGACAGTTCATCTTCTTCTTCAGATTCTGATTCTTCAGGATCTTCTTCTCTAGCCTGAAAAGCGTTAGTGCATTTCTTGATATTGGATTTTAATGCAATAGACTTACCTTTCTTTTGAGGCTCATTTGCGTCCAGCTCTATTTCATGACTTCTCAAGGCACTGATAAGCTCTTCCAGAGAAACTTCATTCAGATTCTTTGCAATCTTGAATGCAGTCACCATAGGACCCCATCTTCTGGGTAAGCTTCTGATGATCTTCTTTACGTGATCAGCCTTGGTGTATCCCTTGTCAAGAACTCTCAATCCAGCAGTAAGAGTTTGAAATCTTGAAAACATCTTTTCAATGTCTTCATCATCCTCCATCTTGAAGGCTTCATACTTCTGGATTAAAGCTAGAGCTTTAGTCTCCTTGACTTGAGCATTTCCTTCATGAGTCATTTTCAAGGACTCATATATGTCATAGGCCGTTTCCCTGTTAGATATCTTCTCATACTTAGCATGAGAGATAGCATTCAGCAAAACAGTTCTGCATTTATGATGATTCCTGAAAAGCTTCTTCTGATCATCATTCATTTCTTGCCTTGACAGCTTTACGCCACTGGCATTTACTGGATGTTTGTAACCATCCATCAGAAGATCCCATAGATCACCATCTAGACCAAGAAAGTAACTTTCCAGTTTATCTTTCCAGTATTCAAAGTTTTCACCATCAAATACCGGCGGTCTAGTATAACCATTGTTACCGTTGTATTGCTCAGCAGAGCCAGATGTAGATGCAGGTGTAGGTGTAGTCTTTTCACTTTCATCAACCATCTTTTACAGAAGCGTTTTTCTCTTCCTGAATCTTTTCTAAACACGGTTAAGTGCTTGCATCTTAGAACCGGCGCTCTGATGCCAATTGAAGGATAGAAAAACACTTAGAAAGGGGGGGTTTGAATAAGTGTAGCTTTAAAAACTTGACAGATAAAAATAAATTGCACAGTTATTTTTATCCTGGTTCGTTGTTAACTAAACTACTCCAGTCCACCCCCGCAGAGATGATTTACCTCAACTGAGGATTTAATCCGCTAATCGCACGGATTACAATGGTTTTCCACTTAGTCAGCAACTAAGTCTTCCAGAGTCTACTGATCACACACTGATCACTCCAGGAACAACTGCTTAGATACCCTCTAAGACTTTTCTAGAGTATACTGATCCACACGATCACTCTAGTTACAACTTGCTTAGTTCACTCCTAAGACTTCCTAGAGTATTCTGATCCACACGATCACTCTAGTTCCTTACAACTTAATGTAATCAATCTAAGAGTATTTCAAATGCTTCTTAAAAGCGATAATCACAACTGTGATATTTCTCTTAATCGTTTAAGCTTAATCTCACTAATATATTACAACAGCAATGTAGTGAGCTTTGATGAAGATGAAGATTCTGAGTTTAGATTTGAACAGAGTTTCAGCAAGTTGATATTCACAGAATAGATGTAGAACTCGTTAACCTTGCTTCTCATCAGAACTTCATATTTATAGGCGTTGGAGAAGATGACCGTTGAATGCATTTAATGCTTTGCGTGTTCCGTACAGCGTCGCATTTAATGTTATACGCTTTTGTCAACTACCTCGAGCCTTGTTCACGCTGTGTCTACTGACGTAGCCTTTAGTAGCTTTTAACGTTCCTTTTGTCAGTCAGCGTAGCCTGCCACTTGTACTTCCTTCTGATCTGATGTTTGTGAATACAACGTTTGAATATCATCAGAGTCAAACAGCTTGGTGCATAGCATCTTCTGATCTTCTGACCTTGAAGTGCTTCTGAGCGTGATACCATCAGAACTTCAGTGCTTCTGTTCTCTTGTTCTTCTGATGCTTCCATAGACCCATGTTCTGATTCTGCTTCGACCATCTTCTGATGTCTTGCCAGACCATGTTCTGATGTTGCATGCTGAACCCTTTGAGACAAAGCTTCTGAGCGCTGAATTATGCGTACTCTTTATATATATTTCCTGAAAGGGAAATTGCATTGGATTAGAGTACCATATTATCTTAAGCAAAATTCATATTATTGTTATCATCAAAACTAAGATAATTGATCAGAACAAATCTTGTTCTAACAATATGTACGTTTATTTTAGTATGCAGATATGAACTTGCTTTTATGAAGAAACTATTTGTCATTTTTAAGAGATAGAAAATAAATGAAATGTAAGAAAAGGACAAGATAATTGATACCAAATGCAAAGACAATTTTATTCATTAATAAATTGAGTTTTGAAATTATAAAGGGGCCCTTACAAACTAACTCTATGCTTGGGCAAAGCATGAGTGTTTTATTCAAAACAAAAAGAAAAGCAAATCACTTTGAAACAAAAATGATCTCTGGCATCTCCAAGCTCGTCCAATTATGAAGATATTCTCCTAGAGCAACCTCACAGATGAAATATGATGTACCTTCATTGGAATATTTATTAGACATCATAGCTATTTGTCCATTATGCTCATATCCGCCTGTTGTGAAGGTCTATCTCAGCGGGGGAATCTGTCGTTCCTCCTTTACACCCCTATTGATCATAGACGATAGATACCCCAAACCAATACGATCCTTCTTTTTAGGGACTTCAATTACTTTGCCCCAGTCTTCTGAATCTACATTTTGCAGGTCTCTCCATGACATCACTGATTTCCTCACCTTTTCCACGGGTACCGTAGCAGCAGTTGCAATCTCCAATGCTTGGAATGCAGTTCCCAATGCACCTTCTCCAGCCTCGATACATCTATACGAATCCAGGTTACTAACAAATACATCTTCCTCTCCATTGACAATCACTATAGAATTCCCATCCAGAAACTTTATTTTCTGATGGAGGGTTGATGTGACTGCCCCAGCTGTATGAATCCAACTGAAGGATTGAAAAACACTTAGAAAGGTGGGGGATTGAATAAGGGTAGTTTCTAAAAATGGCAGATAAAAATAATCACACAGTTATTTATATCCTGGTTCGTTGTTAATCAAACTACCTCCAGTCCACCCCTTACAGAGTGATTTACCTCAACTGAGGATTTAATCCACTAATCACCCTTGATTACAATCGTATTCCACTTAAACAACTTCTAAGTCTTCAAGAGTATACATATCACAAATTGATCACTCTAGGAATTCTCTTTTACAAAAATAGTAAACAATATTACAAGAGTTTAATTTGCTTCTTAATAAGCTATAATCACAAAGTGATTTTTCTTTCAAGATTAAGTTCTAACACTCATTAAGATATTACAAGATTTGTGAGGTTGAAGATGAAGTTTCTTTGTTGTTTGTATGATAGCGTTGTAAACCAATTTGGCAAAGCAAGTTCTCTCCCAGCGTGTGTTATTGTTTCAACAAGCAGAACTTCTCTTTTATATGCTAGTGAGAAATGTGACTGTTGAATAGCATTAAATGTTTTACATGAATAGTGTAACACCCCACTTTTCCCATTTAAATAAAATACGCGATGCTAAGAAAATAATCACAGTTTTTCACCATAAAGTGGAATGTCACATTAAAACAACCAAAATAACTCCTTGTATTAATAAAAGAAAAGAGCGGAAAATCTATTGTTTTATCTCAACTTGGCGATATGCCTAAACACCAAAAATATCCACATTAATCCGTGGTTCAACAAATCTCCAATTAACAAATGATACGTAACTAATTGATAAAAGAAATAACGAATAAGTAAACGCCCCAAAATCCCGTGTTACGTATCAGAGCGACTCCTAAGACTCGATCAGGCAACACCCACTCCATGCACACTTAGTACCTGGATTATCTGTACTTCTAAGGAAGCACAGACACAACAACCACAAAGGGGTGAGAACTACATTCAATAATTTAACGGTGAAATAATCATGTTGAGAGTAGTAATCACACAACCATACCAATTCAATCAAATATTTAAGATGCAATGTGACTCAAATAATGACACAATGCATGTGGTACCAATCACCAAGGTTCATTCAATCGAACCAGATAAATCACATACACCTCTCCCAGGCAATGATTTATCTACACCACTGGTCACATACACTCCTCCTGAGCAATGACCTATTTCCACCAATATCACTATGAAATGCATGACAATGATATGCATATAATTCACATGTACAAAACATGTTCACACCAATACGATCCTCCTGATCAATTGTAAGTCTTAAACTTACCGCAATACTCAATGGTATTACCAAACCTGTTCAGACATATGCGCACACATACATAAAATTAACCAATTTCACCAATAATACTAACTTATCAAGTATTTAATTAGTTCACCGATAATCCACCAATTCTGCTACTGCTGTTCCAAGACAGTACCTGATAAATGTTATCTCTGCTATTCAATTATATTCTGTTATTTAACTCTGTGATTCTACCGACCTTCCATTTTATCAATTGAATAATCCTGCTATTTTATTATACCAGTTTAACTCAATTAACTAAAATATATATTTTACTAGATTAATCTAATTAAACTTTTATATGTATTCTACCTAATTTCCATACTGCTAGTCAAACGGATATACATATATCCTACATAATTTCCATGTAATACAATTAAAAACTAATTCATATATATATATATATATATATATATATATATATATACACACACATGTATGTAAACTACCAGTGAGGTTACTTAACTAATATAATTACTCAGTGGATTTCTAAATAAATTGTAATATGAAGTTATACCAGTATTTATCCTATGCATATGCCAGTCACAATTGACATTGGCCTACCCCACACACCCACACATGACGAACGTCATGTTCTCCTTTCCCCCTCACATGTGTGCCGATCGGCACACTGCCCCATGTGACGGTCGTCACGAACCCCTCCCCATCGGTCGTCGTTTCCTCCTCTGTTTCGCCAAGTTATGTGCTACGATCCTACTCTTATCGATTAACAGACCCATAATTTTAACACGCAACAGTGTTTTGTTACGATTTATCAATTAAATTACTACAATCCATCAGACATTTGTAACAACAGCAACAGCAGAATTCTATGCATCATATTAGTATAATTCAATCATCCAACTTTTCATCACCAAATAATCATACGATCACAGATTCAAACCCAAACAAAATTTAATAATACACAATCTATACGGAGGAAGGGTACCCTCACTACCATCTCATGATAATACACCCATATTGAAATAGATTCTCCCCCCTTACCTTGGAATTGTTTGGATCTTCCTACGAATTGGTTCTCTCCCGAATATCCCTAGCAGCCGTTCACCTTTAGCCCTTGTTCACCCTAAAATGTTATTACGCGAAACTCTCCTCTTTTTATATCTACCAAGTCTACTTAACCTATTATTCTCCTTATAATTCTCCACTAAGCCCATTACTCCTTAAAAATCTAATTTTAATTATTAGGAAATAATACTAGTTATAGCAATATTTCTAATACTACTATTAATATATTGGTAATCATAATAATACTATTAAATAATAATAATAATAATACTAACAGTAAAATAATAATAATAATAATAAAAATAATAATAATAACATTATGCTATTATTATCAATTTCACCACTAATAACACACCATGACATATTCTCCAATGCTTTTAACTAAGGTTCTATCATGCAAGTACCCTAAACACATTTTAAATCAAACCAAAATATACTCGACGATTAAATAAAATAAAATGAGTGTTACAAATAGTACACTGCAGCATTTAATGTTTCGCTCTTTTGTCAACAACCTCGAGCCTTGTTTCAACTGCTCTTGCTGAATTTGCCTTTTGTAGCTTCTAACGTTCCTTTTGTCAGTCAGACACATTTGACGTTGTAGCTTTTTCATCTCGTACTTGTTTCTGGAATCAAAATATTAGAATGGCATTTGAATATCAGAGTCTTCAGCGTTGGTGCAGATGTAACTTCAGTCATCAGACTTTGGAAGTTCTTTGTAGCGTGATACCATCAGATCTTCAGAGCCTTGCTTCTAATTACCATCTTCTGATGCCTTCAAGATCATGTTCTGATTTCCTCAAGACCATCTTCTGATGTCTTCCAGACCATGTTCTGATGAAGCCATCCAGATCTTCTGGGTCAGAGCTTCTGAATGATGATTTAGTGCATACTCTTTTAGACTTTTACTAAAAAGGAAAACGTGAATAATTAGAGTACCACACTGTCTTATGCAAAACTCATATATAATGTTATCATCAAAACTAGAAATATTGATCAGAACATTTCATGTTCTAACAATCTCCCCTTTTTTTGATGATGACAAAAACATACAGAATTGATATGAATTTGTATCCAGAAAAACAGACGAAAAAGACAATACACAGATATAGCATAAAAGCATATTAAGCAGAGTGTGTGAATATGTCTCCCCCTGAGATTAACAATCTTCCCCTTAAATTAATACTAGAAGAATTTAGGCTTAAATGCACTTTTGGTCCTTGTAAGTTAGCGAGTTTTTGATTTTCTTCCCTGTAAATTTTTTTTTTCGGTTTGAGTCCCTATATTTCACTTTCGAGTTCGTTTTAGTCCCTAAAATCAAAATCCGCAGGAAATTTTGCATGAAAATCCGCAGGAAACCTGCAAATTTTCCTGGGGATTTTGGCTTTAGAGACTAAACCTAAAGCAAAAAGTAACATATAGGGACTCAAACCAAAAAAAAATAACTTACAGGGACGAAAATAAAAAACTCGCTAACTTACAGGGACCAAAAGTGCATTTAAGCCAAGAATTTATAAATAAAAGACTTCCCTGAATATTTTCTATTTCAGACGAGACTTTCACGTTGAGCTTTATCTTCAGATGATTCAGAGCTTTCTTTCAGAGCTTCCATTAGACAACTTCAAAGCTTTGAATTTTTCTTTAGAACACTTAGCTTATCAGAGCATCAAATTAGATTGCTTCAGATCTTTGCAATTTCTTGTATCAGAGCATTATACTTTTTTTTGCTTCAAATCTTTGGAAGATTTTCTCAAGATACCTTTCTCCCTTTTTTGAACTTTTTCAGATTATCACATTCCTGCAAAACTATTAGAGACAAAAACTTGCAATTTTGTTACGACTGTTGAGACTTAAGCCCAACAACTAATATAATAAATCAATTCAAATAGTATGTTTCTCCCCCTTTTTGTCATAACATCAAAAAGCATATATAAAATATTCAGATGAAAGACACACAAAAGATAAAGGAAGAAATATCATTGATAAATCAGAGTGTTTACAATCAGATGCAATGGATAATTGAAAGCAGATGCACGAAATAAAGAAAACCCTAAACAAAGACTCAAAACACATACTAAGATTAGGTAAGCTTAGAGGCTAAGGCTGCTAGCAGATTCTTGATCTCAGCAGTGTCTTCTTGGAAGATTCTTCAGATCTCTTCATCCAAGTCTAAAAATAGAAAGGGGGGGATTAATTGAGGGTTAGTTCTAAAAATAGCAGATAAAAATAATCACACAGTTATTTTTATCCTGGTTCATTGTTAATCAAACTACCTCCAGTCCACCCCTTACAGAGTGATTTACCTCCACTGAGGATTTAATCCACTAATCAACCTTGATTACAATGGTATTCCACTTAGACAACTTCTAAGTCTTCTAGAGTATACAGATCACAACTTGATCACTCTAGGAATTCTCTTTTACAAAAATAGTAAACAATATTACAAGAGTTTAACGTGCTTCTTAATAAGCTATAATCACCGAGTGATTTTTCTCTCAAGATTATGTTCTAACACTCACTACGATATTACAAGATTTGTGAGGTTGAAGATGAAGTTTCTTTGCTGTTTGTATGATAGCGTTGTAAACCAATTTGGCAGCGTAAGTTCTCTCTCAACGTGTGTTATAGTTTCAACAAGCAGAACTTCTCTTTTATATGGCTGTGAGAAATGTGATCGTTGAATAACATGAAATGATTTACGTGAATAGTACACTGCTGCATTTAATGTTTCACTCTTTTGTCAACTACCTCGAGCCTTGTTTCAACTGCTCTTGCTGACTTTGACTTTTGTAGCTTCTAACGTTCCTTTTGTCAGTCAGACAGATTTGACGTTGTAGCTTTTTCATCTTGTACTTGCTTCTAGACTCAGAGCATTAGAATGACATTTGAATATTAGAGTCTTTAGTGTTGGTACAGATGTAACTTCAGTCATCGGACTTTGGAAGTTCTTTGTAGCGTGATACCATCAGATCTTGAAGTGTCCATCTTCTGATGCCTTCAAGATCATGTTCTGATTTCCTCAAGACGATCTTCAGATGTCTTCTAGACCATGTTCTGATGAAGCCATCCAGATCTTCTGGGTCAGAGCTTCTGAATGATGATTTAGTGCATACTCTTTTAGACTTTTCCTAAAAAGGAAAACGTGAATAATTAGAGTACCACATTGTCTTATGCAAATTTCATATATATTGTTATCATTAAAACTAGAAATATTGATTAGAACATTTCATGTTCTAACACCATGGACGTCCAAGCAAACTAGTGTAAGCCGGTTCTATTACTCGTAAATTTTTGTAGGAAATATATGAACCTTTTGCCCTTTGGCGAGGGATTACCAAAAGTCGCATCCCCTCCAACATGATTATGCATCCTTGTTCAGGATATTTCTCCAGTTGGACTAATCCTTGCTCCACGAGCCATTGTAAAGTGTCTTTGTAAGGTTGGTTGTGTTCTAAGAGGAACTTCTGCTCAAGTAGATGCCACTTAAGTGCATCTAAGGGAGTTCTCTTTTGTAGATCCAACTCTTGTTCAATGACGACCTCTATTGCATTTACAACCCCATTACGAAGAGGCATAGGCTTAGTCTCAACCTTTGGCTTGTCAAAAATGATGGCTCCATACTCTAATAGGTCTTGTACTCTATGTCGGAACGACCAACACTTCTCGAGTGTGTGCCCCGGTGAACCAGCATGATAATCACATCTTTTAATTATCTTGTATGTAGGTGGCAAACAATTTAAGCATAACTTCGACCATTCATGGAATTCCATTCGCTATCTCTGAATAATCAATTGCTGCAGTCGTTGGGTGCCCTTCTCACCAAATAGGTGTATTTCTAACGTCCTTCGATCACTTGAATACCTTTGGTGTTCCGAATGATCTAGGAAAAAATTTCCAACAAATTATGAACAGTCGTTCTCTCCTTGCTCCAACACACAGGATTTGGTTTAGTCTTATTCTCTCCAACCTACTTCCTTAAGGAAACTTTCACAATATCTTACACTCTAGGGATCGTTTCCTTATCCTCTATCTTGAACAAGGAAGACCTATAAATCTTGCAGCCATTATCTTTGGTCATTTAAAGGAATCCCTGATAGCCTTCAAATGTGGTTAGAACTTCTACATACCCTACGGTCAAGCCTTATCCGCTATGTTATAAACTACTGGAGTAGTGGAAATCCTTCGCAATGCCGACTTTCCAAACAACAACAAAGTACTGTTTACCGAGCCTTTTGAAGCCTTTTTATTTACCTGCGAAGATTTCGACATCAACTATTAGAAGTTTATGTTTCTTGTTTGCTATTAGTGCTTGTATTTCTTTTATCATTAATGAAATATCTCTTTTTCTACATCTTCTTTATCGATATTAAAGGGGTAACGTAGAATATTTTGATACCATAATGTCTTTCCTGAACTCAAAAACTTGAACATTTTTCTTCAATATACTCATTAAGAATAGAAATACTTCGTATCTTTTTTACGCTTTTTAAGTTTTGACAAAAAGGGGGAGAAATAGTAGTGAAATTTTGACTTGATAAGAAATAGTAGTGAAATTTTGACTTGATAATATTTAACAATTAAAATATTATATCCAAAACATTTACTGACTAGTGTACAAAGATATGTATCTCTTTCTGAAAGTTGCAGGATAATCAAATTCTGAAGAAAATCTTATAGATCTTCTAAAAGAAGCGATTTGAAAAGAAAAGTTAATCTTTTGTAGAGATACGCTGGAAAGAAAAATATACTCAGGGAAGTTATCTTCTAAACTTTTTTTCTAAGTATTTATTTCAGGAGGAGATTGTCTTTCTTATATACAAAATTTCTGATCAGAACTTAAATGTTTTGTCATCATCAAAAAGGGGGAGATTGTTATAACATAGTTTGGTTCTAATCATATCTTAGTGTTTTGATGATAACAATTACTTAAATTTTGTATAAGTAAATGTGATACTCTAATTATATGTTTCTCATTTTAGAAGATATTCTAATACAAGTACCATCAGAACATGAACTTCAAGTTAAGCCAAACAAACGCTGAAAAGAAAAGTCGTTGAAGTTCTAAGGAAGTAACTTCTGAATGCACCAACCGCTGTAGACAAATTCTGATAGAAGTTATGAAGAAAGTCACGATGCAAAGTTCTGATACAAGACAAAATACCATTAAAAACATAATGATTAAAATACGGATAAAGCACTCATATGAAAATTTTTCCAAGAATGATTGGAGAAACAAAGAGCACATGCAGTTCGTTGAAGAAACAAAAAACAAAGGCAATCATGCAACACAAACAAAAAGAAGACACGCAACATTTAATGCTCTCTCCAAAATCAATACAACAGACAAATTCTTGAAGCTATTTATATTGAAAATTGTTTGAAAAGAAAAAAGTATAGATATACATACATATATAGTAGAGCTCATTAACGAAGAAGAACACTTACGTGAACTCTTACGCTGAAGAAAATATTTTCACTTTAATATATTGAGTTCATACTCCTTGTACTAAAAACTTAGTGATCACGGTTGTGATTAAAGGTTATTAGAAGCAATCTGGAACACTATCATTAGAAATTAACTTGTAATCGTTGCTTGAGAGACCAGTTGGGTCGGATTTCTCAAGAGGGTTAGGACTAGTCAGTCTTAGAGGTGTTAGTCGCTTGCAGTTGGCTTGTGCATTGTATTGTTAGTAACTTGCAGTTACCTTGTGCATTGTATTGTTAGTCACTTGTTGTTGGCTTGTGCATTGTATTGTTTGAAGGAGAGAAAAACACTTAGAAAGGGGGGGGGGATTGAATAAGTGTAACTCAAAATATTTGGATGATAAAACAATGAACACGATTATTTTTATCCTGGTTCGTTGTTAATGAAACTACTCCAGTCCACCCCTGACAAGGTGATTTACCTCTACCGAGGATTTAATCCACTAATCCAACCAATTACAATGGTTTTCCACTTAGATAACCTCTAAGTCTTCTAGAGTCTACAGATCACAACTTGATCACTCTAGAAATCCTTTTACAATTAATGTAAAATAAAGTTTACAAGAGTTTGTTTGCTTCTAATAAAGCTGTAATAACAATTGTGACATTTCTCTTAAGATCTAAACTTAACACTCACTAAATATTACAAGAGTTTGTGAGGTTGAAGATGAAGTTCGTAAGCTTTTGATTTTGACAGCGTTTCTGTATTTTGCGCAAGAGTTATTATTGTGTTTCTGATCAAAACTTCTATTTATAGGCGCTTCATAGGAAATGACCGTTTGGAGCATTTAATGCTTTGCGTGAAAAGTAAAACGCTGCATTTAATGTTTCACACTTTTGTCAACTTCCTTGAGTCATGCTTTTGCTGCTTTTACTGACTTTTCATTTTTTAGCTTCTAATGTTCCCTTTGTCAGTCAGAGATTAGACTTAGTAGCCTGTCATCTTGTACTTTCTTCTGGAATCAGAATTGTAGATAAACAACGTTTGAATATCAGAGTCAAACAACTTTGGTGCAGAGCATCTTTTGTCTTCCGACTTTGAAGAGCTTTGAGCGTGATACCTTCAGAGCTTCAGAGCTTCTGCTTCTGACTTCATGTTCTTCTAATGCTTTACAGTTCATATTGTGATTCTACTTGACCATCTTCTGATGTTTTTCTAAAGCATGTTCTGATGTAGCCATCCAGAACCTTCAGAGTCAGTGCTTCTGAGCGTTGCTTTGTTGATACTCTTTATATATTTCCTGAAATGGAAAATGCAAAGGATTAGAGTACCACATTGTCTTATACCAAATTCATACATAATTTTATCATCAAAACTAAGAATATTGATCAAAACATTTCTTGTTCTAACAATCTCCCCCTTTTTGATGATGACAAAAACATATATAATTGATATGAATTTGTATCCAGAATATCAGATGAACAAAGACAATTACACAGATATAGCATAAGCATATAATCAGAGTGTGCGAATATGTCTCCCCCTGAGATTAACAATCTCCCCCTGAAATTAATACTAGAAGAATTTATAAATAAAAGACTTCCCTGAGTATTTTTCCATTTCAGTCGAGCCTTTCACTTTGAATAGAACTTCAGAATATTCAGAGCTTCTCTTTATAGCTTCCATAGGACAACTCCAGAGCTTTGAATTTCTCTTTTGTAATTAATTGAATCAGAAAAATCCTTGCTTCTGATCTTGAAGCTTCGTAGCACTAAGCTTGCTTCAAATCTTTAGGAGCTTTAGAATTACTTTTCCCCATGTATTTGCTTCTCATGTTTAGCTTTGTCCAGAATATCGCATTCCTACAAAACTATCAAAGACAGAGAAACTTGCAAATCGTGTTAGGAATGTTGAGACTTAATCCCAGCAACTGATATAATAAATCAATTCAAATATCACATTTTTCCCCCTTTTTGTCATAACATCAAAAAGCATAAAAGATTCAGCTGAAAAAGACACACAGAGTGAAGAATGAAAAAGATAATATATTGATAGATTAATCAGAAGATAATAATACAGAAGCAGATGCAAGCCAAGCAAATGCAATAACAAAGAAAACAAACTAAGACACCAGACAGACTACGACTGGCTAAACTTAGAGGCTAAGACAGCCAGAAGGTTCTTAATCTCAGCACTGTCTTCAACTTGCTTCTGAGTAGCTTCTTTCTGATCCTTCATGAAAAATATGAACTCAGCATGGGTGTCCTCGTGCTTGTCTAGACGAGTAGCCAAACTTGCTTGATTCTGTTGAAGCTTGTGCAAAGTGTTCATCCGAACAGAGACATAAGGTCTAGCAGAAGTAGCATCAAAGCTATTGTCCAGAGTAGGAGGATTTACATCAGCTTCAACCATCATAACATCTTCATGATATTCTGGAGCAGGAATCTCAGCATCTGGATGTTCTAGAGCTAGAATTATGTCAGCCAGATTTTCTGGAGGAGTTGGAGCAACAGGTTCTGGTGGGTATTCAACTTTTGGATATACCATATTTGGTGCCTTATCATAGGGATTCTCTCTAAGTCAGTTGAATAAGAACTGAAAACCTCCAGTTAGAACCTTGTAACAGTGTGGCTTCCACACAACAATAGTCAGAGGCTGCACTTCTTCAAGCACATCAACAATAGACTCCTTCTCTATCATTGGCTTCCAATTTGTTATTGGATGATAGTACTTACCATCATCTAACTCCAAAAAGTAACCAGAAGGTCTAGGAGCATCAGCCAAACACTTCTTCTTAATATCCAGAAAATCAGCCTGGATATCCTTCTCAGTGACTCTCCAGAGCTTGCCTGCAGCAACATGATCCATCTTGGAGTCATGAGCAGCCTTCAGAGCATCTAACCCTGTCCCTACCTTATACTTTAATAATTCAAAATGAATATCAACAGAGGGTTCAGGAGGGTTGATTCTGACACGAGTGAATCGAGAGTATGGGTTAAGAATAAAATAGGGTTCAGGTACCCTAGAGAACAAAGTAGAGGTGGTAGAAGTGGATAGAGAGGATGAAGAATTTGCTGTGGAGGTGGTTGAGGGATCATTTAAAGGTGAGATTACAGAAGGAATGGAGGTGGTTGAGAAGATATTTTCAGAAGCGATTGGTGGAAAGACAACATTTAGAGGTTGGGGGTCAAGAGTAGGTTCAGAATGAAGAGGACAGTTTCTTTTAGTGGTGGTGGAAGAGGATAGAAGATTAGAAAGAGATGGTCTTTTCAGAGTGGGAAGGTCAGAGGTAGAATGTAAACTAGAGGTGTCAACATTATCAATTTCCTCTATGAGCTTCTGAAGCTGTTCAGAAGTTCTAGGAACTTTGAGAGACTCTATTGATACTTGTTCAGAATTAGTAATAGGTACAGAGTCAGAGATAACAATAGCTGAAGATTTCTTCTTCTTGGCTTTCTTTACATCAGAACCTTCTTCACCAACTTTTCTCTTCAGCTTCTTCTGTTTCTTCTTCTTATCCTTCTTCTGTAGTTCCTCCAAGGATGGAAGGGTTCTTCCATGAATCCATGCAGGATCAACAGCTGAGTTGTCTTTAACACAGAACTCTAGAAAGAGCTTAACGGATTATGATAATTCTTCTTTGAATAAAGGAGAGAAATCAACAACAGGATTCCTTCTTGTTAGAACATCAGAAGATGCTTTAGGATTTGTGGTTACTTTCTCAATAAGTTGCATGCTTCTCAGAGTGTGAGCATGCAAAATGCTTCCACAAACTGCAGTCAGATGTTTAGAGCCAGCTGCTCTCAGAGTTTCAATCAAACCACTCTCAGTCAGAATGTCTGATATCAATCTTCCCAAAGGAATTGTTTTCTTCTTCAACTTGGGATTCTTCAGACGTTCTTCTTCTCTTGACTCTTCAACATTAGTCTTCATATGATGAAAAAGAATATGAGGAAGATTGACTCTCATACCTTTTCCAATGCAGTACAGGATGACCTGCTGATCTTGACTAATGTAGGTTGCAGGGTTTGTTGATCTTCTATGATAAAGAGATCCCATAATAATCTTAGCCCAAACTCTATAGGTAGGCTTCAGATTCGTGGTATGAGGAGAGCGTATACCAGAAGTGAATAATTCTAGATTAATCTTTTCCATATTAGATCTTCCAGGAAGAGCACCAGTATTTTCACTAGTACCTTCAAGATTATATATCTGTTAGAACAAGATTTGTTCTGATCAATATTCTTAGTTTTGATGATAACATTATATATGAATTTTGTATAAGACAATGTCGTACTCTAATCCTATGCATTTTCCATTTCAGGAAATCTATAAAGAGTATGTACAATTCAGCACAAGAAGCATTGACTCAGAAGGTTCAAGTATGCAACATCAGAACATGCTCTCGCAAGACATCAGAAGATGGTAAAGCAGAATCAGAACATGGTCTATGAAGCATCAGAAGAACTTGAGTTCAGAAGCAGAAGCTCTGAAGTTCTTATGGTATCACGTTAGAAGCACTTCAAAGTCGGAAGACAAGAAGATGCTCTGCACCAAGCTGTTTGACTCTGATTAATTCAAACGTTGTTTCTACAAACATCAGATCAGAAGCAAGTACAAGATGTCAGGCTACGCTGACTGACAAAAGGAACGTTAGAAGCTATTAAAGGCAAAGTCAGTTAAAGCAGGAAAAGCAAGGCTCGAGGTAGTTGATAAAAGAGTGAAACATTAAATGCAAAGCTGTACAGATCACGCAACACATTAAATGCTCCCAACGGTCATCTTCTCAAAACGCCTATATATAGTGAAGTTCCGATCAGAAGCAAGGTTACCAATTTACGAACAACTATTTCAATCTTGCTGAAACGCTGCTGAATCAAAGCTATCAAACTTCATCTTCAACCTCACTACACTTGTAATATCTTAGTGAGATTTAAGCTTAGAACTTAAGAGAAATATCACAGTTGTGATTATAGCTTATTAAGAAGCATTGCAATACTCTTGTAAGAATTTGTTTACACTAATTTGTAAAAGGTTCCTAGAGTGATTAAGTTGTGATCAGAATACTCTAGAAGACTTAGAGGGTATCTAAGTGGAAAACCATTATAATCAAGGTTGATTAGTGGATTAAATCATCAGGTGAGGTAAATCACTCTAAGGGGGTGGACTGGAGTAGTTTCCTTAACAACGAACCAGGATAAAAATCATTGTGCAATTGTTTTTATCTTAAGAGTTTTTAAAGTCACACTTATTCAACCCCTCCCCCCCCCCCCCCCATTTCTAAGTGTTTTTCTATCCTTCAATTCGCATCAGAGCGTCGGTTCTAAGGTGCAAGCACTTAACCGTGTTAGAAAAGATTCAGGAAGATAAAAACGCTAAGTCAAGATGGGTGATACTCCAATACCTACGTCTACATCTGGCTCTGCTGAGCAATACAATGGAAATGGTAACAATGGCTACACTAGATCACAAGTATTCGATGGTGAAAACTTTGAATATTGGAAAGATAAACTAGAAAGTTACTTTCTTGGTTTAGATGGTGACTTATGGGATCTTCTGGTGAATGGTTACAAACATCCTATGAAAGCTAGTGGAGTAATGCTGACAAGACAAGAAATGAGTGATGATCAAAAGAAGCAATTCAAAAATCATCACAAGTCAAGGACTGTTTTGCTGAATGCTATCTCTCATGTTGAATATGAGAAGATATCTAACAGGGAAACTGCCTATGACATATATGAATCATTGAAAATGACTCATGAAAGGAAATGCCCAAGTCAAAGAGACCAAAGCTCTTGCTTTAATCCAGAAATATGAAGCCTTCAAGATGGAGGATGATGAAAACATTGAAACAATGTTCTCAATATTTCAAACTCTAACTTCTAGATTAAGAGTTCTTGACAAGGGATACACAAAGGCTGATCACGTCAAGAAGATCATCAGAAGCTTGCCAAGAAGATGGGGTCCAATGGTGACTGCATTCAAAATTGCCAAGAATCTGAATGAAGTCTCTCTTGAAGAACTGATCAGTGCTCTAAGGAGTCATGAAATTGAGCTGGATGCTAATGAACCTCAGAAGAAAGGTAAGTCTATTGCATTAAAATCTAATTATAAAAAAATGCACTAACGCTTTTCAGGCCGAAGAAGAAGATTCTGAAGAATCAGAATCAGAAGAAGAAGATGAACTGTCCATGATCTCCAGAAGGGTAAACCAACTCTGGAAAAGCAAGCATATGAAGTTCCAGAACTTCAAAAGTTCTAAGAAGCTTGAAAAAGGAGAATCTTTTGGAAGCAGAAGATATGACAAGAAGAAGGTCACGTGATTTGAATGCAATGAGCCGGGACATTACAAGAATGAGTGTTCCAAAGCTTCAGAAGGAGAAGCCCAAGAAGAAGTTTCATAAGAAGAAAGGTCTTATGGCAACTTGGGATGATTCAGATTCATCAGAATCAGAATCAGACTCTGAAAGCGAGCAGGCAAACATTGCGCTGATGGCCACAGTTGATGATGGATCAGAATCTACATCAGAATCAGATTCTGAAGAGGTATTTTCTGAACTATCTAGAGAAGAGTTAGTTTCCAGTTTAACAGAACTTCTGGAACTCAAGGCTCATCTTAGTATCAAATACAAAAAGCTGAAAAAGCTATTTTAATCTGAAACTAAGAAGCTGGAAGTAGAAAATTCTGAACTGAAGGAAAAAATTTTAAAATTATCCAAAGATGTTGGATCTCCTTCTGACTCAGAAAAGTCTACTCCTAGTCTGAACAATATTTTGAAAGAATATGACTTGAGCTTTAGAAAGTTCTTATCTAGAGGTATTGGAAGAAGTCAACTTGCCTCTATGATATATGCTGTTAGTGGAAACAAGAGAGTTGGCATAGGCAATGAGGGTGAAACCCCATACAAACTTGAACCTGTAGATGATATGAAAATCACATACAAGCCCTTGTATGATCAGTTCAAGTATGGCCACTTCGATGATATTAGGCTCACATCACATGCTAAATGCTTTCACATTACACACACTAAGAAGCATGTGACACAACCTAGGAAATATCATGTAACTCAGAATAAGAATTATCATGTTGTACCTCTTGTTGTTTATCATGCTAAACCCAAGTTCAATCAGAACTTGAGGATAACTAACAAGAAAGGACCCAAGAAAATGTGGGTACCTAAGGAAAAGATTATTCCCGTTGCAGATATCCTTGGCTGCAAAGAAAACAAAGGAAAGCATGTCATGGTGCCTGGACTCTGGGTGCTCTCGACACATGACGGGAAGAAGATCTATGTTCCAAGTCCTGGTGCTTAAATCTGCTGGAGAAGTTAAGTTTGGAGGGAATCAGAAGGGCAAGATAATTGGCTCAGGAACCATAAGTACTGGTAACTCTCCTTCCATAACTAATGTTCTTCTGGTAGATGGATTAGCTCATAACTTATTGTCCATAAGTCAATTAAGTGACAATGGTTATGACATAATCTTTGATCAAAAGTCTTTTAAGACTGTAATTCAGAAGGATGGCTCAATCCTATTTACAGGCAAGAGAAAGGACAACATTTACAAGATTGATCTTCAGGATCTTAAGAATCAGAAGGTAACTTGTCTTATGTCTGATAGCGAAGAGCAATGGGTCTGGCATAGAAGATTAGGCCATGCTAGTTTGAGAAAGATTTCTCAGATTAACAAAGTAAATCTGGTCAGAGGACTCCCTAATCTGAAATACAAATCAGATGCTCTTTGCAAAGCATGTCAAAAAGGGAAGTTTTCCAAACCTGCATTCAAGTCTAAGAATGTTGTTTCTTCCTCTAGGTCGCTAGAACTTCTGCACATTGATCAGTTTGGCCCAGTCAAAACAGCATCTGTCAGAGGGAAGAAATATGGATTAGTCATCGTAGATGATTATAGTCGATGGACATGGGTAAAGTTCTTGAAACACAAGGATGAGTCTCATTTAGTGTTCTTTGAATTCTGCACTCAGATCCAATCTGAGAAAGAGTGTAAAATCATAAAGGTCAGAAGTAATCATGGTGGTGAATTTAAGAACAGATTCTTTGGTATTGCCCATGATTTCTCTTGCCCTAGAACTCCACAGCAAAATGGAGTTGTAGAGCGAAAGAATAGGACTCTACAAAAAATGGCCAGAACCATGATCAATGAAACCAATATGGCTAAGCATTTCTGGGCAGAAGCAATAAACACTGCATGCTATATTCAGAATAGAATCTCTATCAGACCTATTCTTAATAAGATTCCTTATGAATTGTGGAAGAACAGAAAGCCCAACATTTCATATTTTCATCCTTTTGGATGTGTTTGTTTTATTCTGAATACTAAAGATCATCTGACTAAGTTTAATTCTAAGGCATAGAAGTGTTTCCTTCTTGGATATTCTAAACGCTCTAAAGGCTACAGAGTATACAATACTGAAACTATGATTGTTGAAGAATCAATCAATATCAGATTTGATGATAAGCTTGGTCTAGAAAAGCCAAAGCAGTTTGAGAATTTTGCAGATATAGATATCTCAATTTCAGAAGCTAAAGAACCAAGAAGCAAAGTATCAGAAGCTGAAGAACCCAGAAGCAAAGTATCAGAAGATCAAGTTGCTACTTCTTTAGAGAATCTCAGAATTTTTAAAGAGCCAACAGTCAGAAGATCTTCTAGACTCAACTCTGCTCACTCAGAAGATGTTATTCTTGGAAAGAAAGATGATCCTATCATAACAAGAGCATTCCTTAAGAACAATGCAGAATGTCAATTAGGTCTTATTTCTCTGATCGAGCCAACTTCTGTTGATCAAGCTCTAGAAGATGCAGACTGGATAATTGCCATGCAAGAAGAACTAAATCAGTTTACAAGAAATGATGTGTGGGATCTTGTTCCTAGACCAAAAGGATTTAACATCATTGGTACGAAGTGGGTCTTCAGAAACAAGCTAAGTGAAAAAGGAGAAGTTGTAAGAAACAAAGCCAGTCTGGTTGCTCAGGGCTATAGTCAGCAAGAAGGTATTGACTATACAGAAACCTTTGCACCAGTGGCCAGGTTAGAATCTATTCGCTTATTGATTTCTTTTGCCACTCAACATAACATCACTCTATCTCAGATGGATGTTAAGAGTGCCTTCTTAAATGGTTATATAGATGAGGAAGTCTATGTCCACCAACCTCCTGGTTTTGAAGACTCTAAGTCTCCAGATCATCTTTTTAAATTAAAGAAATCATTATACGAATTGAAGCAAGCTCCTGGAGCTTGGTATAAAGATTAAGTTCTTTCCTTCTGGATAATGGTTTCACTAGAGGAAAAGTGGATACTACTCTCTTTTGTAAAACCTTTAAAAAGGATCTTTTAATTTGCCAAATTTATATTTATGATATCATCTTTGGAACATCTAATGCTACACTTGGAAAGGAGTTTGCTAAGTCTATGCAGGCTGAGTTTGAAATGAGCATGATGGGAGAACTCAAGTATTTCCTTTGGATTCAGATCAATCAAACATCATAAGGAACTTATGTTCATCAAACCAAGTACGTGAAAGAACTTCTAAAGAAGTTTAATCTTTTTGAAAGCAAAGAAGCAAAGACTCTTATGCATCCAACGTGTATCTTAGGTAAGGATGAGGTAAGTAAGAAGGTAGATCAGAAGCTGTACAGAGGTATGATTGGATCTCTTCTATATCTTACTGCTTCTAGACCTGATATTTTATTCAGTGTTTGTCTGTGTGCAAGATTCCAATCAGATCCTAGAGAATCTCACTTAATAGCTGTTAAGAGAATTTTGAGGTATCTGAAAGGTACTACTAATGTTGGTTTAGTCTACAGAAGATCTGAAGAATACAATTTAGTAGGTTATTGTGATCCTGATTACGCTGGAGATAGAGTTGAAAGGAAAAGTACTTCTGGAAGTTGTCCATTCTTGGAAGTCACCTGATCTCCTGGTACAGCAAGAAGCAAGCTACCATTGCTCTTTCTACAATAGAAGCAGAATATGTTGCTGCTGCTGGATGTAGTACACAGATGCTCTGGATGAAGAGTCAACTAGAAGATTATCAGATATATGAGAGTAACATTCCTATCTTCTGTGATAATACTTCTGCTATCTATTTATCTAAGAATCCTATCTTACATTCCAAAGCTAAACATATTGAGATCAAACATCATTTCATTAGGGACTATGTTCAGAAGGGTGTTCTATCTTTGAACTTCTGGGATACAGACCATCAATGGGCTGATATCTTTACAAAACCCCTTGTTGAAGATAGGTTTAAGTTTATTCTGAAGAATATCAGTATGGATTTATGCCCAGAATGAGAAGATGTCAAGTTCTGACGTATGGATTAGTTCTGAAATGATTTTGTTTTATCTTTTTATAAGAAGTTATGATGTTGATCAATTAGAAGTTCTGATTCTGTTATTACTAACGTTTCATTATCTAAGTTGATTCAGAATCTCTTTTAAAGCAAAACAGCTGTCATCATCTTTCCAGATGTTGAACACGTGTTCACTCTATTTAGACAAGTACGTGTGCAGTTGAGGAGACGCCGCCCTAGGTAATCTGTGCAAATCATTTCAAATATCACGTTATCTCTCCTAACGTCATTCGTCATTAAATGCATTTGATTCTATGTTTTTCTGTAATCCTGTTCATTCAGTAACATATTGCATTTCATTTCAAATCCGTACCTATATAATCTCTTTTGCATATCTTTTCATCTTTTTACACTCTCTCTCTCTTCATTCATTGTCTCTTTTGTTCATCTATCCCTCTCTCTCTCTCTCTCTCTCTCTCTCTCTCTCTCTCTCTCTCTCTCTCTCTCTCTCTCTCGTTTTTGCATAAACCCTAGTTTCTAAACCGAATCTCAGAGTGAATTCATGCTTCCATCCTCAAGTGTTCAACACAAAATGTCTTCGACACATCTTGTTCAACACAAATATGGATATCATCCCTTGAAGACTTGTTCTATTCCATATGATGAATTGGAAGTTCTATGCGAAACAATGGTGGATTTTGAAAATCTTTTGGAACATGTGTAGCAACCTTCCCTAAAAATTAAATGTTTTAGAGTCGCCACCTATTCTACCAGGGCGAATAGGAAACCCTACGAAGTATAAAGATTCAAGGTAAGATTATTATAATCAGGTCGAAGGAAGGTGTTAGGCACCCTCAACCCTTACCTAAGGTTTGCAACTTAAAGTAAAGGTTTGTGGCTAAACATAAAGAAAGGTGACAGAAAGTTAATAGGGTAAATGACAAGATTTAAACCTGATTAGAATTTTGAGGAAGGGGAATCGCCTTGTTGCCAAGTGCCTACGTATCTCCTTAGGGAGAATCAAAGTCAACGTAGTTCGGGGCAGGGTTGTATGCCTTAGAATTTGATATGAAGTGGATTGAAGGTATTTTGAGTTAACTTATCGTAGTTTTGAGTTTTGTGGTTTGCAAGGCATTTTGAGTTGCCTTATTCGCAATATTGAAGAGATGAGTGTTTTAAGATTGGGCGTACAACCCTGGTTTAATATGTTACCGTTAGTTGTGATGATCAATAGGTTTGATAACCATAGTTAACGGATTGAATGAAGGATTGCTAACCATTCTAATCGATAGATTCGATTATCACGAATAGCAAATGAATGTATTTTAAATAATTATTAATTTATCGTTATCCCTCATAATCAATAGGTTTGATCACGAATAAAAACGAATTTGATAAAGAGGAAATTCTAATCATCGTAACCAATAGATTTGGTTAAAACCGTTTAGCAAAATAAGTTTATTTCAATTATATTTGATTAAATAATTAAATGACCAATTATTATCCATCGCGACCAATAGATTTAGTCAAAACAAATAATAAATTAAAATCCTAATATTTCGGCCAAATGGCCAGTGGGATTGGGCAAACCCTAATACTCTAATAGGCTTCTCTAGGATTTTTTTGTGATTTTTAACAATTAAAACTAATTAAAATTAATTAAATCGAAATAGTCGAACAATCAGGAAAATAATCCTAAGCCTAATCCTAATTTAATATTTCAATCCTAACGAAACAAATCAATTAGATTAAACCATATTATTCAACATTTGATCTAAATAATTAATATAATAAGGTAAATAATAAAATAAATAATAAAGAAACCTGGTATTAATCCTGTGTGGGTAATTGGTGAATGTCCATGGCAGGCCTTGCAATCTTGGTACGTTAGATTGGATTATAGGAGATCTGATGGTGCATGGCTGAGGGTACATGATGATCGTACGAAGATTGCACGCATCAGATTACCAAGGAACCATTTAATAAAATAAATATGATGGACCCAGGGATCGATCCCAGGTCCTTTGGGTAACACGCTTATGATACTTGCCATTTGTACTTGGATCGTTTGCTGATATCAATATGATTTAGAAAACATAAATATAAAAATATCAACTAATTGAAAAAGGAATCAAACCCAGTCAGTCGTGGGACCCAGTGTGAACGTTAGAACCAATGGGAAACGGAGAGAGAATTTCCAAACGTTGAGTAGGCAACCAACTGCTTGCGCGTGTCCTGGAGAGAGGATTGAATTTTGGTTGGCCAATAGGAAACCTTGCCGGAGCCACGCATGCCCATCACCTACCTTCAGCTTCTCGACGCCGCCGGAGGTCATCTTCTCCGATTCATCAAAAAACATAAAACCTGCGAATAGCCATTACAAACGCCGAAGGAGCACCCTACCCCCTAAATCGGGGCCTGCGAACACGATGGTGGTGTCGCTTTTGGCCGAAACTTCCTGCAAAACGAGATATGAGCAAAAAACCAGACGCGGTGCATTAATGGTGGAGCATTGTTCATACGTGGAAACAATGATCCCATGGCCCAGAAACAGTCTTAAGGATCTGTTGACTGGAGATTTCGTTTAGAAAGAATATTCTTTGAAGAGTTAGAATTTGAAGAAAGATGGTTACTAATGACCATTTCTGAGATTTAAAATGGCTACTGATGGCCATGTTTCGAGGATGTTGTTTAAGTTGGAATGAAGATGGTTAGAGTCTGAGCTAATTCGAAGTGAATTATCTTTGAGACTTAAAAGTTTTTGCGAAATACGAAGGGTACTGAAGCTTAACGTATTTTCGTGACATTCTCAGTTCTGATCACGTTGTCACGCGTTGAAAGAGGATTCCGGCGGGAGGATTTGATTTTCGAAGTAGTCTGTGTAACCGCACAAGGACAGATGGCATCCCAGGGATTCTTGTGAGTAACGTGGCACCAGATTAGTGTAGGACCTTTAGGGTCGAAATTAGTATAAATAAGGGTCTGAATGTTAGGATTCCGGGTGTTCATTTTGTACAAATCACTCACAAATCACTCAAGTATCAAGTGTTTAGAGAACGAGTTCGCTGAGAAATGTACGTATGACATCAACACCATTTTAAATACATTTGTATCTTTCTTTGTTCAAGTGTATTTTCAATTCCTTTATCTTTCTCGTTTAACTTTCATTTCGAAGCACTTTTACATTTCTGCAATTAATATTCTTGCACGTTATATTCCTGCACTTTACATTCTGCAGTTTACACGCTTTTATTTACGTTTTCTTTATCGAAAGTCATATTTACATGTATAACAAGTGTTGTTTTTAAGTGAACATTCACACGATCACATCACAAACAAGTTTTCTCGAAGCCAGAACAAACAAGCATGAATCAAATCATATCGAAAGACAATTGTTTGACTATGTCCTAGGATCAATCTAGTCGATCCTGCGAGTAACCAAAGTATATTTTATAGTTTGGAGGACTAGCGGTTGTTTACCGGAAATCACCGTAAACAGGATCATAATAACTCTATTAATAATTAACATGCCATTGAATACGATTGAACCACGAATTAAAAGATTGTAAGAACTCCCTAATTGGTGCAACTTCAGAGGGACGGTCCTGAGCATTTTGAAGCTTCAATCCTGACTGGTACGCGTTCCTGGGGGACTCAAGATGATGAATAATTACCTGGCTTGGCTCGAAACTTGTTGGGAAATATCTTTTCTCATGCCCTAGTTTTTTTAAGCTTTAAGCAATTTGAACTCCTATTATTCTCCTTATTTTCGTCCCCCCAACCTCTCCCTCGGTCTGCCCTTGTAGTGTGTATATATATGAATCAGATTAGGGTTGGAAGCTTGCATAAAATCCAATCATTAACATGTTGAATATTTGATTGAAAATTGATTGGAAACTTTCTATTTTAGCTTTATTTTTGGTCCAATCTCTCTTGCCATAATTTTGGTCCATATATTTGACATATTAGTTAATTAGAATTAAAATGAATTATATGATTTAAAACAAATTATTCTAATTTATATGATTTATCAATATTTAAATGAATTAAAATTCAAATAAATAAAGATAAATATCATAAAAATAAAATAATTTTGTTAAGAGTCATTATAAGGCCCATGGACATGTTTTGGAATCCAAACATTAAGCCCAAATGTTCAAAATATCGAATTTATTCACTTTTCTTTAAGTGCATTTTCTCAAAATCGTCTAACTTGTGCTAGCCATAGCTCCTTCAATTCTTAACATATGGAGGTGTTCTTGGACTCTTTAGAAAGCTTAAAGAGTCCTCTAAATGACCCTTTTGGTTTCATCTCAATTGAAGCTTCCATTCTCAAGTTATGAGCTTTGACCCAAAAGGTGTTTTTTGTTGAATTTTTGGAGGACCTATAATCTTTTGCACCATATCTCCCAAATGAAGCATTTCTGGCCTTGGCTTGTGACAGACAAAGTTATAGAGAATCCAATTTCCTTCAGAATGGGCTTTGGGTTGGGAAATTTTTGATACTCCATGTGAAAGTTATGACCAGTCAAAGTTTAGTTGACTTTCTCCTTTAAAAAACCCTAATTTGAACCTTTTGAATTTGTTCATTTTTGAGTTTTTATTAATGAGTCATGATCAAACTTTTATCAAATGATGGATATGACTTCAAATACTTGATGTTGACCAAAAGTCGGGAGTTTTGACTGTACTTTGATCATTGTCGACTATGGGTCATCTGAGCCTTGAGTGAGCAATCCTTGGAATTGAAGCTTGATTTTTGACATGGAGATGCTTCGAGACATATGAGATACCTTGAGATCCATTTGAGGCCTTAGAGATTCAAACTCTTTTGATAAAGTGCAAACCCTAATTTAGGAGGCCCTCGATTAGGAGAATGTTGTTTGAATAAACCCTTGAACCTTGAGTTTTTGAAGAGGAACTGAGGAGGGCAAATTTTGGGGTATGACAGCTGCCCCTGTTCAATCTTCTTAAATATGAAGAGTCAGATAGGCACGTCTGCCTATCGTGATCTAAAGATAGAAGATGATTGACCACTGAAATGCACTTAAATTGGCTTTTGTTGGGAAGAAGTTCCGTGGGAGATGAGCTTAAAAGATGCCATCCAAGGTAGATATCCTTTTTTAGAATGTGAAGCAGATGATTTTTGGAAGGAACCACGTGTTATGATTGTAGCATGGCATGAAAAGGCAACCTTTATTTTATGCAATGTCATGATGCATGCGATGTATGATGTAGTGAGCTTCTCAAAATAAACGAGAGCAATGTATGTATATGCATTATGTATGAATGAGGTATGTAATTGAATGAAGCATGGCTGTTAGTTATGTTAGTTGAAGTATGGAAAAGAAAAATAAAACCTTTGTGTGTTGTTGGTGAAGTTTTCAAGAGATCATTAGCGAGGGACTAACGTGATGCATGAACGTTACTAGCAATAGCGAGGGTTCTCTGTTTGTTGTGTAGAAGATAATTAACTTGCTATAGCGCTAGCAAGCTTTTGCAGTTTGTAGGTAATCCACTTACTATAATTCTAGTAAGTCGTCGTAGTTAGTATACCCACTCACTATCGTAGTTTCAGTAAGTCTGTCGTAGATGGTATGACCCACTTACTATAGCTCTAGTAAGTCTTCGAGGTTGGTCATACCTACTTACTATCGTAGTTGGATTAAGTTTATCGTAGATGGTATGACCCACTTACTATAGCTCTAGTAAGTCATCGCAGTTAGCCATACCTACTTACTATTGTAGTTGGAGTAAGTTTATCGTAGATGGTGTGGCCCACTTACCATAGCTCTGGTAAGTCGTCGCAGTTGGTCACACCTACTTACTATCGTAGTTGGAGTAAGTTTATCGTAGATGGTATGGCACACTTACTATAGCTCTAGTAAGTCGTCGCAGTTAGCCATACCTACTTACTATCGTAGTTGGAGTAAGTTTATCGTAGATGGTGTGGCCCACTTACCATAGCTTTGGTAAGTCGTCGCATTTGGTCACACATACTTACTATCATAGTTGGAGTAAGTTTATCGTAGATGGTGTGGCCCACTTACCATAGCTCTGGTAAGTTGTCGCAGTGGGTCACGCCTACTTACTATCGTAGTTGGAGTAAGTTTATCGTAGATGGTATGGCCCACTTACTATAGCTCTAGTAAGTCGTCGCAGTTAGCCATACCTACTTACTATCTTAGTTGGAGTAAGCTTATTGTAGATGGTATGACCCACTTACTATCGTTCTAGTATGTCGTCGCAGTTAGCCATACCTGCTTACTATCGTAGTTTGATTAATCCCAAAAGGGTCACTTGCTATCACTCTAGCAAGCTCACCTGGACCAATGGGATCCACTTTCCCCGGTGCGGACAAGTTTTCCAGCATAGAAGATTGCTTTGCAAATGAAAAAGATTCACTTGCTTGGAGACTCACGACTCGAGGGTCGGAAAAAATAGCATGTCAATATTCACGACTCGAGGGTCGAAAAGGAAACGATATGTTTAGAAACTCACGACTCGAGGGTCGGACATTCACGACTCGAGGGTTGGAAAACAAACCAATCACAACACGAGGGTTGAAAACTCACGACTCGAGGGTCGGAAAACAAACCTATCACAACACGAGGGTTGGAAACTAGGCTTTTTGTAGTATGTGAATGCGCTAGATGATATGTATATACTTATGCGTATGTATATGTTTTATGAGTGAAATGAACAACAAGGTTGCTGTCCTTGGTAAGGTTACCGGGATACATCAATCAGGTGATTGGGTATAAACAAAAAGTAAGGTTACCGTCATCGGTAAGGTTACCGGGATACGTCATTCAGGTGATTGGAAATAGAAAAACAATAAGGTTACTGTTATCGGTAAGGTTACCGGGATACGTGAATCAGGTGATTGGAAATAAACCAACAGCAAGGTTACTGTCATCGGTAAGGTTACCGGGAAGCATATGGACAATGTGGTTTAGTACCAGAGTAATGACTTGGATGTTTTGATGTATGGGATAATGCTTATGCTCATGCATATGTTGATTGATGTAACGAGTGGAACGAAATAATGCCTTCTATAAGACTACCTAAAAAGGTTTCCAGAATGGATATGAACATTTGTCTTAAAAAAGACTACCTGAAAAGGTTCTTAGAAAGGATAAAATTTGTCTTAAAGACTACCTAAAAAGGTTCTTATAAAAGGATAAGGAATGTCTTAAAGAAGACTACCTGAAGAGGTTCCTAGAGAGGATGATGAATGTCTAAGAAAAGACTACCTAGAAAGGCTCTTAGAAAAAGAATGTCTTAAAGAAGACTACCTGGAGAGGTTCCTAGAAAGGATGACAATTCGTCTTAAAGAAGACTACCTGAAAAGGTTCCTAGAAAGGATCGTAAGATTTGTCTTAAAGAAGACTACCTAAAAAGGTGTGGTGTAATGTACCAACCAATCTATGTAATTCATGAGTTATATGTATTTGCATGATGCTCCAATGATAGGTTATTGATAACCAAAGCGTATATAACTCGCTAATGTTGTAAGACGGGGTGTTAGCGCGACTTCCCAATTCCTGTTTTTGCATTTGAAGATCGTAGTTAGGAGAAAGATTGGTTCGAGGTTGTAGAGTATGAAGATGTCTATGATCTCCAAGTCATGAGGGAAGTGCCCCGGGAAATAACCTTGTCATATGCTTCGACGTTTAGATTGAAAGGTATGCCCTTGATTTCCGGGATATGGAGGGTTATCCATAGTGTTCTATCCTTTTGGTTTGAATTCTTCCCATGTTTGACATACCCTTGATTATTATTGCTTCGAGACGTGACCCAAGTTGATTGGACCTTAGGAAGAATGCCCCTAGTAAATAGGATCTTTGATTGTATGCCCTGTTTAGGAAAACCCTCTAGACGTGGTTTCCCCATTCAAGAGTCTCTATTAGGAATGATCGCCTTTGATTAGCCAATTTCGAGATCTCCTCGATGCTAAGTGTATATTCGTAGATGATGTTGTACCCTTTGAGAAGTAACTCCAATGCAATGCGGATGCAAGTTTTGAAATCGAAGTCCGTTATGAATTAGGACTGGATGTTTAGAAATGAATATTTGAAGAAACATAGTGGTTAGAAATAGTTTTAACAATCTTAGGAGTCAGTATAACAAAATCCTGCTTAATATGCTTTCGTAGTTAACCTTGCCTCAATTAGGAATTTTGAATGTTGTAACTTGGCCTTGGTTCATGGTTTAAGAAACAACGGATACAAGGTTCAAAATTCATCTAACCCACCCCTTTCTCCTTGATGTTCTCCAAATCCTAAAAATTTGCCTAACCCAATGAATATGCTTTGTTTGCAAGAGAATCTCTTCAGTTTTGATGTTGAGCAGAAACCTTAGTAGAGATCCAAGCACCGTTGAAGAATGTTGTAGAGATCCAAGCATTGATGGGAAGCTTCGATGATTTGGCAGTCACTACATTATCCTTTGTATTTCGCCTCTTTTCTTTATCCCTTATTTTTGCATGAGCCAATTCCTTTGAATTTGATTCATCAGGATGCCCTAATTTTTTCCTAAGTCATTTTGTTTTCTTTCATGGAATTTTCCATTTCGACTTAGCGGGTGCTTTCCTCTTTTTTTTTTAATGCTCCTTTTGAAATATTGATCCTTGGATATTGAATGTTGTGACTGCCATGTTGATTTTGATTTGTAAGCTTCGACTTTGATACATCCTCGATCTTGAATGATGTATTGAGGAAGGAGATCTTGTGAATGTTATCTACATTGCTTCCTCACTCTTGGATGAACGCGAGGAAGAAGTATGCTTGAACCTTTGCTTTGCTTGATCCTTATGCTTGAACCCTTACTTGGATTGACCGATTCTCTTGACAACCAAAATACACCATTGAATTAATTGAACTCTACCCTGTCCCTGGTTGAAATCAAGGTTTATCTGAAAAAAATAGGAACAAAATCCAACTCCTGGCTCGAGGGGGTGACGAGGGATTAACGTCCTTATATCTCCACTGTTTTGGAATTGAAATAATGCCTATACATCGTCGGCTCGGTCTTACCTTGAAAGCGTACATTTAGCGAGATTTAGTTATTTGCATTCGTCATTCTCCCTTAAGTTTGTTAGTAATTGAGAATTGAAATTGAAAATAGAAGTGTGCGAGTGGAAAGTCGAATTTTGCTAATCCGAAGGTACAACTTTTATCCTGAGTAACACTTAGAGATCGTAAGGGTTGAAATTTTGATATGGTAAAACCTATTGATCCTAGGGACAATCTCCTTTGTAAATCCGTTGACCTTGACCTGTCGGGAATAAATTGTTAGCGGTGGGTTTTCGTCGTTTTGGAACTTCATGAGTTTCCTTTGACTGAACCTCTTTTGCTTTTTCTAAGGGTAGTATCACACCGTTCGCAACCTTCATAGTTTGTAAATTGATAAAGAAAACATATGACCCTTTTGCCCCTTGGTGTGGAGTTAACATATGCCGCCTTCCCTCCATCATAGTTATGCATCTTTGTTCAGGATTTTGCCCTAGTTGGACTGACCCTTGCCCCCTGAGTTATCACGGAGCGTCCTTGTAAACTTTGCTATGTTCTAAGATGATCCCCTTTATGATTAGATACCCCTTGAGTGTACCTATGAGGGAACTTCTTTGTTGAACTAATCCTTGCTCGACGATAACCTTTGTTGTATTTATAATCCTGTTACGACAAGGCATGGACATGCGGCTGGCATGGTGAAAGACATCCTCTTTTCCTTAGTAACACTAAGATCATTCTCAATAGTTTGTGATCCTTTTGATTTTCTTCGGGAATTTAGGGAAACCGGCTAGCACGGTAAGTATGGATGCGGGCGAAGATAGAAATGCAAATGTAAATGTATGAACGCATAAAAATGCGAATGCATGCGTATGCAAAAGACTCCTTCTTTTTTGTACATGGTGACTCCTTATATGCAATGCAAACGTTCGACATATATAATCCTAAGGATAGCCTATGCGGACTTTGAGGTGACATTGGACCTTACTGAAATCCTTGCAAGCTAGATGTTATGAAACGCCAATGGGAATCCCTTAGATTAGGGAGTGCGCGGGAGGTAGCAGCTGGTGACCGTTCAAGACAGTCACCAAATCTCATGGCCATCGAGAGGTCATTCGACTCGTACCAATGAATTTGTCCCTCGTGGGAAGGTTCTCTATGCGGAACACAACCTATCTAAGGATGATATCAGACGAAGTGAAATCCCTACAGGTTAGGGATTGAGGATGCATAATTGGAAATCCAAACCCTACAATTTATGGGGTGCGCAGGAGCAGGCACATAGTGACCGTTCAAGATCGTCACTAGATCTCATGGCCATCGTGAAGCCAATCGATGTGCGTTAATGGGGACGTCCTTTAGGGGAAAGACGAAGTCGTTGTAAAAACACATGGACGTAAAAGAAAATCCCTATAGGCTAGGGAGTGCGTAGGAGCAGGCACGGGGTGACCGCTCAAGACAATCACTAGATCTCATGGCCATCGAGAGGCCAGTTGACGTGCATAAATGGAGGTGTCCTTCGTGGGAAGGACATGTTTTTAGAAATAGAGTCCCTGCAGGCCAGGGAACGTGAAGGAATACCTGCAAAATTAAAATGCAAGACATTCGCAGTATATAAATTGCACACATATAATAAACACATAAGCACATAAGCCCTAGGTTCATAGGTTCTGCATGACGGCTTAGGGAGGCTACCCTTCCCATTGGTATGTTCTAACAAGGGTCTCATGGGGTCGTTCGTAGCCTCCGAGACTTTTTGTCTCTTTGGATTTTAGAACAACTCATTTTTCCATGAGGTTCGAGTTTTAGGGGTAGGTTCTCAGAGAGATCAGCCAAATACCAAGTCCTGCCCTTAACAAAGTCAAGCCTCGTTTTGGACATTTCCGGATATTCAACCCACTCTGAGTGGAATTATCAATAAGACTCGTAGGCGATTCAAGTCCCCCCTAGTCTTAAGGATAATTCCGACACTTAGGTTTTAACGCAATTTATATAACCCAACAAATACAGTAAAACAAACAAGCAATTAAATAAATATTTAAATTACTGTAAAAAAAATTACGGTAATTTAAGACTGTAAATAATTCAAAGATGCAGTAAAACATCAAATATTTAAATAAACAAATATTTATTTAAACTGGTGTAAATAGATGAAATTGTAAATAAATAAAAATTTAAATAGTTATAAAAAATAAATAAACCCTAAAATGGAGAATTAGCCCAAACCCTAAAAAAAAAATTCGCCAAAAAACCTAAATAATTTGGCAAAAACCTAAACCCTGCCAAAACTTATAGGAGCATAATAATTTACAATTTTGTTGTCCCCAGAAGAGTCGCCAGTTGTATCAACCTGCCCTAAAAATTAAATGTTTTAGAGTCGCCACCTATTCTATCAGGGCGAATAGGAAACCCTACGAAGTATAAAGATTCAGGGTAAGATTATTATAATCAGGTCGAGGGAAGGTTTTAGGCACCCTCAACCCTTTCCTAAGGTTTGCATCTTAAAGTAAAGGTTTGTGGCTAAACATAAAGAAAGGGGACAGAAAGTTAATAGGGTAAATGACAAGATTTAAACCTGATTAGAATTTTGAAGAAGGGGACTCGCCTTGTTGCCAAGTGCCTACGTATCTCCTTAGGGAGAATCAGAGTCAACGTAGTTCGGGGCAGGGTTATACGCCTTAGAATTTTATATGAAGTGGGTTGAAGGTATTTTGAGTTACCTTATCGTAGTTTCGAGTTTTTCGGTTTGCAATGCATTTTGAGTTGCCTTATTCACAGTATTGAAGAGATGAGTGTTTTAAGATTGGGCGTATAACCCTAGTTTAATATGTTACCGTTAGTTGCGATAATCAATTGGTTTGATCACCATAGTTAACGGATTGAATGAAGGATTGCTAACCATTCTAATCGATAGATTCGATTATCACGAATAGCAAATGAATGTATTTTAAATAATTATCAATTTATCGTTATCCCTCATAATCAATAGGTTTGATCACGAATAAAAATGAATTTGATAAAGAGGAAATGCTAATCATCGTAACCAATAGATTTGGTTAAAACCATTTAGCAAAATAAGTTTATTTGAATTATATTTGATTAAATAATTAAATGACCGATTATTACCCATCACGACCAATAGATTAGGTCGAAACAAATAATAAATTAAAATCCTAATATTTTGGCCAAATGGCCAGTGGGATTGGGCAAACCCTAATACTCTAATAGGCTTCTCTAGGGTTTTTTTGTGATTTTTAACAATTAAAATTGATTAAAACTAATTAAATCGGAAAAGTCGAACAATCGGGAAAATAATCCTAAGCCTAATCCTAATTTAATATTTCAATCCTAACTAAACAAATCAATTAGATTAAACCATATTATTCAATATTTGATCTAAATAATTAATATAATAAGATAAATAATAAAATAAATAATAAAGAAACCTGGTATTAATCTTGCGTGTGTAATTGGTGAATGTCCATGGTAGGCCTTGCAATCATGGTACGTTAGATTGGATTGTAGGAGATCAGATGGTGCATGGCTGAGGGTACATGATGATCGTACGGAGATTGCACACATGAGATTACAAAGGAATCATTTAATAAAATAAAAATGATGGACCCAGGGATCGATCTCGGTCCTTTGGGTAACACGCTTATGATACTTGCCATTTGTACTTGGATTGTTTGCTGATATCAATATGATTTAGAAAACATAAATATAAAAATATCAACTAATTGAAAAAGGGAGAGAGAATTGCCAAACGTTGACTGGCCAACCAACTGCTTGCGCGTGTCCTGGAGAGAGGATTGAATTTTGGCTGGCCAATAGGAAACCTTTCCGGAGCCACGCATGCCCATCACCTACCTTCAGCTTCTCGACGCCGCCGGAGGTCATCTTTTCAGATTCATCAAAAAACATAAAACCTGCGAATAGCCATTACAAACGTCGAAGGAGCACCCTACCCCCCTAAATCGAAGCCTGTGAACACGATGGTGGTGTCGCTTTTGGCCGAAACTTCCTGCAAAACGAGATATGACCAAAAAACCAGACGCGGTGCATTAATGGTGGAGCATTGTTCATACGTGGAAACGATGATCCCATGGCCCAGAAACAGTCTTAAGGTTCATAATAACTGTATAAATAACTAAGATGCCATCGAATACGATTGAACCACTAATTAAAAGATTGTAAGAACTCCCTGATCGGTGCAAGTTCAGAGGGACAGTCCTGAGGGTTTTGAAGCTTCAATCCTGACTGGTACGCCTTCCTCGGGGACTCAGGATGATGAATAATTACCTGGCTTGGCTCGAAACTTGCTGGGAAATATCTTTTCTCATGCCCTAGTTTTTTTAAGCTTTGTGCAATTTGAAGTCTTATTCTTCTCCTTATTTTCGTCCCCCCAACCTCTCCCTCGGTCTGCCCTTGTAGTGTGTATATATATGAATCAGATTAGGGTTGGAAGCTTGCATAAAATCCAATCATTAGCATGTTGAATATTTGATTGAAAATTGATTGGAAACTTTCTATTTTAGCTTTAATTTTGATCCAACCTCTCTTGCCATAATTTTGGTCCATATATTTGACATATTAGTTAATTAGATTTGATTGAAAAATCAATCTTTAGAAAGCTAAATATCAATATTCTAATTTGATTGCCATAATCTTTGGATTCTCCCTTATTCTAATTTATATGATTTATCAATATTTAAATGAATTAAAATTCAAATAAATAAAGATAAATATCATAAAAATAAAATAATTTTGTTAAGAGTCATTAGAAGGCCCATGGACATGTTTTGGTTCATATATTTGACATATTAGTTAATTAGATTTGACATATATTTGACATATTAGTTAATTTGGTCCATATATTTGACATATTAGTTAATTAGATTTGATTGAAAAATCAATCTTAGAAAGCTAAATATCAATATTCTAATTTGATTGCCATAATCTTTAGATTCTCCCTTATTCTAATTTATATGATTTATCAATATTTAAATGAATTAAAATTCAAATAAATAAAGATAAATATCATAAAAATAAAATAATTTTGTTAAGAGTCATTATAAGGCCCATGGACATGTTTTGGAATCAAAACATTAAGCCAAAAAGTTCAAAATATCGAATTTATTCACTTTTCATTAAGTGCATTTTCTCAAAATCGTCTAACTTGTGTAATCCATAGCTCCTTCAATTATTAACATATGGAGGTGTTCTTGGACTCTTTAGAAAGCTTATAGACTCCTCTAAATGACCCTTTTGGTTTCATCTCAATTGAAGCTTCCATTCTCAAGTTATGAGCTTTGACCCAAAAGGTGTTTTTTTGTTGACTTTTTGGAGGACCTATAATCTTTTGCACCATATCTCCCAAATGAAGTATTTCTGGCCTTGGCTTGTGACTGACAAAGTTATAGAGAATCCAATTTCCTTCAGAATGGGCTTTGGTTGGGAAATTTTTTATACTCCATGTGAAAGTTATGACCAGTCAAAGTTTAGTTGACTTTCTCCTATAAAAAACCCTAATTTGAACCTTTTGAATGTGTTCATTTATGAGTTTTTATTAATGAGTCATGATCAAACTTTGATCAAAGGATGGATATGACTTCAAATACTTGATGTTGACCAAAATTCGGGAGTTTTGACTGTACTTTGACCATAGTCGACTTTTAGGTCAACTTAGTCGACTGTGGGTCATCTGAGCCTTGAGTGAGCAATCCTTGGAATTGAAGCTTGATTTTTGACATGGAGATGCTTTGAGACATATGAGATACCTTGAGATCCATTTGAGGCCTTAGAGATTCAAACTCTTTTGATAAAGTGCAAACCCTAATTTAGGAGGCCCTCGATAAGGAGAATGTTGTTTGAATAAACCCTTGAACCTTGAGTTTTTGAAGATGAAATGAGGAGGGCAAATTTTGGGGTATGACAACATGATTTCAAAACCAAGGCTGCAATGCTGGTACAAGGTTGGTCAAACTACTTTGAAAGATTGGTTGGACCAGTTTATCCTCTCTTGGTTAGGGATTTTTAGACTTATGCAATAGTTACTCCAACTGCTATCATCTCCTTCGTATTAGGCCATGAAGTTGTTGTGACTGAGAAGATGATAAGGAAGTTGTATGGTCTTGATGACACAGATGGAATCACTTGTGCTCTTCCTGGAAGAGTTTATTGGGCGAAAGTTGATAGAGAACTGTGTTCTTCTGGATCTGCATCTCATATCACTACTTCTTTGAAACCTTCCTATAGAGTTTGGGCTGAGATTATTCTTGGATCTTTCTACCATAGAAGGATATCTCTTGCTGCTACGTATGTTAATCAGGATCAGAAGTATATACTTTTCTGCATTGGAAAAGGTATGAAAGTTAATCTCTCTCACTTTCTCTTTCAACATTTGAAGACAAATATTGAAGAATCAAGAGATGGAGAACGCAAGAAGAATCCAAATTTCCAGAAGAATACTATCCCTCTTGCCAGAATGATTTCAGATATTTTGATGGAAAGTGATTTGATGGATGTTCTGAGAGCTGTTGGTTCACCCAAGCTCTTAACTTTCATTCAAAGACGTATTCTGAATGCTTTTGATTTACAAAGGATGCAGCTGATTGAAAAGGTAACTTCTATTCCAAGAATATTTCTAGATATTCTGACTAGAAGAACTCATGTTGAGAGCTTCTCTCACATGTTCAAAGAAGAGCTAGACAAGTCTGTTAAGCGCTATTTGAAGGCATGTGTCAAAGCTCAAACTTCTGTTGATCCTGCGTGGATTCGAGGAAGAACTCTTCCATCTCTGGCTGAGTTGAGAAAGAAAGAACAGAAGAAGAAGGAAAAGAAATTGAAGAGAAAGGACTCAGAAGCAGGACCTAATACTAAGCCACCTAATAAGCAGAAGAAACCATTCGATCCTCTCAAGGTACAATCTGATGATTATCTTGAAAAACGTTTTAAGAAAGCTTTTTCGTGCAGATTCTTCTGCCTGATCCTCTCAGGAAAAGCCTCCTCTTTCTGAACCCCACAATTCTTTCACCATTCCAAACAGTAACCAACCACCTCCTTCTACACAAATTCTGAACCCTCAACCACTAAATACTATTCCCCCGACTCCTAAAAATTCATCTTCATCCACCTCCTCCATAAATTCTCCATCTTCTTTAACCCTTTCTTTGTTCTGAAGAAAATCCAAACTCTACAGTCTTCTGTACCTTGATTATCGTTTCACCTTTAATCCTCATGAACCTTCTCTTGATATCTGCTTTGACCTATTCAAGCTTAAGTTCAGAACAAGGATGGAAACTTTTAGAGCTGCTCATGACTCCAAGTTGGATCATGTTGCTATTCGAAGCTTATGGAAAATCTTTAAGAAGGATTTTCAGTTTGATGCTATGAACATCCAGAAGAGATGCTTGGCTGAAGCACCTGGTTCTTCTGGTTGTTTCTTGGAGCTTGATGATGGTAAGTACTATCATCCTATCAGAAACTGGAAATCTCTTGAAGAGAAGAAGTTTTTTGATGAGCTTGATGATGAGCCTTGTCTTGATATGGTTGTGTGGAAGCCTAAATATGGTATATCCAGCTGTTGAATACCCTTCAGAATTTGCTGCTCCTACACCTCCAAGGAATCTGGCTGAGATCCTTCAGGCTCTTGAGAATGAAGATTCTGATATCCCTGATCCAGAATATGCTGAAGATGCTTCTTTGTCAGAAGCTGATGCTGAGACACAAGATGCTGAGAATCATCCTGCTGAGAAACTTCCTGTTCAGGAAAATCAAGATGATGTTCTCATGATTGATCCTGCTGTTAAGCATGCTACTCCTTTGAATGATAGTTGTGATGCTTCTTCTGATGAACCTTCTGTTCTGGTGAACACCATGAAGGCTCTTCAAAAGAATCAAGTTGATCTTGCTTCTCGTTTGGATAAGCATGAAGAAACTCACAATGAGTTTCGCTCCTTCGTGAAGATGCAGACTGAAAGCACTTCTGAGATTCAACACCTTCTGGCCAAGATAGTTTCTAAACTAGGCTAGTCGTAGTCTTTGGTCTTAGTTGTTTTCTTGTTTCTTGCATCTGTTTCTTGCATTTGCTTCTATCTTTTTTGTATCTTCTAATATTTTATTGAATCAATGAAAAATTATCTTTTTCACTCATATTGTTTTTGATCTGAATCTTTTAAATGCTTTTTGATGTTATGACAAAAAGGGGGAGAAACATGATAATTGATTTGATTTACTATATCAGTTGTTGGGAGTAAGTCTCAACATTCCTAACAATATTTGCAAGTTCTATGTCTTTGAGATTTTTTGCAGAATTGAAGATATTCTGAAAAAGCTCAACATGAGAAGCAAATACATGGGGAAACGAAATTCTGTAAAGAAACATGCTTTTGGAAATTGAAGCAAGCTTAGTGCAGTGAAGCTTCAAGATCAGAAGCAAGAAGAACGAATGTTCTGATATTCTCGTAACAGAATATGCTCTAATACATTCTTATCTCTCATATATTCTGATACATATTTCTTTTAAAGAACTTATCAAAGCATTGCTCCGATACATTTTTTTCTTTCTTAAAAGAATATTCTGACTCATTCATGCTCTGACTATTTTTGTCTAGTTTGTTCTGAAACATTTCAGGAGGTAGAGATGCTCTGATGATGCTCTGGTACATTCAAGAATGTTCTGATACAATCAAGAATGTTATGATTCAAGAAGAAATTCAAAGCTCTGAAGTTGTCCTATGGAAGCAAGAAGTAGAAGCTCTGAATGTTCTGAAGTTCTAGGAAAATGTGAACGTCTCGACTGAAATGGAAAATACTCAGGGAAGTCTTTTATTTATAAATTCTTCTAGTATTTATTTCAGGGGGAGATTGTTAATCTCAGGGGGAGACATATTCACACACTATGTTTATTTGCTTATGCTACAATTGTGTAATTGTCTTTAGTCATCTGATATTCTGATTGCAAATTCATATAAATTATATATGTTTTTGTCATCATATAAATCCATTTATCTTGCCCACCTTGCTGCCTATGTTGATCCTTCTCCTTTTCGATCAGAAGTGCCTTTATTTCTTCTTGCCCCTTGGCCAAGTGAAAGATTATTTTTCGGAACTGGTTATTCTGAGCCTGAAGATTTTTGACTGCTTGCTCGAGATCCATTTGTGCTGAAATAAACAGCGAGAGAGAATGGGAAGCCTATTGCGGAAACTTGTTATGCAATGTTTATGAATGTAGATGCAATGTTTTCAAGGGTCTTTAAGGAATTTAGTTTGCAATATTTGGAAAATTATTTGGTCGCATCTTTGCTTGAAGAACTCTGACTTTCTCTTTGAACGTCCTTCTTTGGGAATCAAGCTCACCATATCGAGTGGGTCATAGCCTCTGATTCGGGATACTTCTGAATTGGAAGGTATGTGGCTTGAGGAAAATAAATCCTCTTGCCCCTTGATAGGTACTGAGTCTCTGAATTGGAAGGTATGTGGCCAGAGGAAAATAAATCCTCTTGCCCCTTGATAGTAATTTAGTCCTTGATAAGAGTACCTGAAATTGTGTGCCCTAAATCCCTAAGATCCTTGAAAGGGTTAGTTAACATGCAATGTTATGATGTCATGATGTCATGCAGATGTAATGTAGTAAGCAAAACATAAGGTATTAAGGACGAGTGAGTCCCACAAGAAAAACCTGCAAGGAAACGAAAGGGTTAGTAGCACGCACAAGCAAGTCACACAAGTGTCCTTAGGTTTAGAGGCTTGCTTGAAGTTCGTAGGTAAGTACCCTCCCCACTGGCGTTTAGTTGGTTCAACTTGTCCTAGAAGAGTAACCAGTTTCTATGGTGCTCATATCCCTGATCTTTCTCGCGGGCATTGTCTCAACATGGCACTCGATCGGCCAGCCAAAAGCATCCCTAGAGTCCAATCTCAATGAGTGTAGCATCGAGTATCAACCGACTTTAGTCAGGAATCCAAAGCCAGCCATCTCGCTACTTCCTATAGGCCAAAGTCAAGTTTAACTAAGGTTCTGAGGGCGAATTAGTGCTTATGACACCACGCGGTAGCCAAACGTCTCCTCGATCAGATTCAAGGGCCACCAGGACAAACCAAAGCGTCGCACTAACGGTGGCCGCCAGTTCAACCGTAACGATACATGTCTTACAACCTCCTTGGTCTATTGCCACATACCTAAGGTACACTAGATCCAGGTGTAGGATCTTTCACACAGCAGAATACCCAAAACAGCCTTTAAAGATAAATCAAACAAATCAAACAATTAAAGTGATCCTAAACTTTAAGGTAATCCCTATTTTATTCGAAAGCATCCCCAGCAGAGTCGCCAGTTCTCTAATACGGTGAACTGAATTTTTGAAATGTTGCGGATAGCAAGAGTCGCCACCGACTTTTATTTTATCCAATTTAAAGAAAGGCTAAATGAACAGAAAAAGACCTTTTAAAAAAGATTTTGAGTTCGGGGAGTAAGTTATACAAAGGGGAGGTGTAAAGCACCCTTTGCATCCATGGTTATCCATGGGCTCTTAATTGCTTAGCTCACTTAGTTTTCAAAATGTTTGAATTGTTTGAAAAGTAGGGTGTGAAAAAAATATTCGTTAAGGAATTCAGCTTGTAAAGAAGCGTAGCCTTGTTTTGAAAGTATTTGAAAAAGAGTGGGAAAATATTTTGATTTGAATTTAGAGCAAGCAATTAGTAGCAACTACCCTAAGTTTTAAAATTTGTTCTTTTAGCTTTTGAGGGCGAAAGGGTCTATCCATACCATGAGAGGGCACGAAGTCTTTCAATTGGATGTGCGGGTCATCGAGAATTATCATTCGCCATAAGACTGTCCCATGCCATAAAGAGGGCAGGTAGTCTAAGGGAAGGATATAATAGTCATTTAATCTTTTTAGGCATCACGCGAGGATACCTTAGCAATTGGGACAATCATCATATTTTACTGAGGCAGCTTCGAGGGAGTTTCAATAACTTTGAAGGCAACATTGCTTTAGGTATCCTCGGAATCGAGGGACTTGACTATTTAGTACACTTAGAGGCAACAGAATCATAAGGCAACAGAGGCAACAAGAGGGATTACCCTAAAGGTGTGTGGGTGCACAATCATGTGGTGAACTTCGATGACATTTATCTTGTAAAGTTAGTGATTCTAGGTTCAGTTCATGTTTTATCACTCCCTAGGATTACTAACCACGCAGTTTAAAATAAACAAAAATCAAAGCCAGGAATTAAAAGTCCTACGCTATTACAATAAACACCTGCGGGGAAGGGGAATAAAAGCAGAAAATGAGAAATATAAATAATTAATTTAAAAAAACCTAACTTGATTAATTAATTAAAAACATATGTGAAAGACGATCATTGTAAAAGAAATTTCGATGTCATCAAAAAAATCGAGTTTCGATGAAATAATTATAAAAACATTTTTTGTAATTATATATAAAAAAACATGATTATTAGAATAAACAATTAATTAAAGAGAAATAAACAAATAAACAAATAACTAAAGGAAATTATATAATAACAAATAATAAAAAATTTAAAATAATTTAGCTGATCTAGTGTGGCTGTCACATGAAGATCCATGGTGGGGCGTGCCAGGCGCCCTTAGATCTGCATCGTGAGAGATCTGATGGCTGAAGAGCGAGGGTGTACCCTGGATGTGCGTATCATGTAACGCAGGATCTGCAAGAGTACACAGGTGATAAAAATATTTGTCTTGGGCATGATTCGAACTCGCACCCCATGCCTCAAATAACATCCTCTCTTGCCAATTGCGCTGCAGTTTTAGTCATTAAATAAGCACATTGAAAAACGTTATAAAAGAAAATAACATTAATGGAAAATTTAAGAGAGTCAAACGCTGGGTCCCAGACTTATTTGCATGATCCAATCAGTGAGCTGGAAACATGGAGAGTGAGTGTGACGAATTGACCGGCCAGTGATAACGCGTGAGAGTGCCACGTAGGACGAACTGACTGCGCCATGGTTGACTGGACCGGAGAAGCACCGGAGCCCTAAGTCCGGTCGTCTTCTCCGGCGATTCCTTTTCCTGAGACCTAAAAAAACATGCGAACAAAACACCAAAAGACATCCTTCCCCCCTAATTTGACCCTTATGAATCCAATTATGACATTAGTTCATCCTGACAACACCTGTAAATCAAGCTTCGAAGAAAATTTTAAGTCACGGTCATGAATGGCATGCCCACGTTTTTACATCTCAGCCTCCATGTTAAGGCTTCAACGTGCTCCACAGGTTCACGTGAGTTGATCTGGGCTATTAAGAACATCCAACTATGCATGTGTAATGAATTACGAATTCAAGAATATTGAACAAATCGGAAAGCACATGAATAGCTTTTCAGGCCCATACGAGTCTGGTAACTTACCCTTTCTTACCTTATGAACATCCAGGAGTCTATCTGAACGCTTGGTTCGGCCGGAGGATCCCTGAAATTGCTGATACGACTTTTGCCTTTTTCTTTGAATTTTTTGATGTTTGGAACCCTAACCTTTTGTGTATTTTTTCGTCCCGTAATGACTCAGTCACTTTGCCCCTATATAGAGGGAAGAATTAGGTAAATAGTTTTCACACAAATCTCTTGAGATCATAGTGAGATATTTGATTGGAAATTTGTATGCAAATCTTTCCAAAATTGATTTCAACCTTGATCATCTCTCTCCAATATCCCTTGCCATGAATTTGGATCAGAAATAATATAATTGGATGATCAGATTTGATTGAAAAATAGAATCTTTGATTAAACTTGATTATTTCATACTTATATGATTTATTAATATCTAAATGAATTAAAATTCAAATAAATAAAATAAATACTATAAAAATAAAATAATTAGTCTAGGAGTACCAAAAGAGTCCATGGACACGTTTAGAATCCTTATGTTAGGCCCATTAGTCCAAGAATACCAAATTGTACAATTAGGGTTTTGCATTTTCTTTGGAAATCGACCAACTTCTGAGCCTCGTATCTACCTCAATTTTTATCATATGACCATGTTCTTACAAATTTTAGAAAGCTCAAAGAGTCCTCTAAAATATCCTTTTGATTTCATCTTCATTGAAGTTTCCATGTTCAAGTTATGAGCTTTTGAAAAAGATGTCTTTTTGTTGACCTCTTGGAGGACCTATAATGTTTTGATCCATATCTCTCAAATGGTGCATTTTTAGTCTTGGCATGTGAGAGACAAAGTTGTAGATAATTCAATTTCCTCCAAATTGAGCTTTGGATGGGAAATTTCTAATGTTCCATGTAGGAGTTATGGCTGGTCAAAGTTCAGTTGACTTTCTCCTATGAAAACCCTAATTTAGAAACTTTTGAAATTGTTGATTTTTTATCTTTCCTTGATGAACCATGATCAATCCTTGATCAAATGGTGCATGATACTTCGAAATAAGGTTGCTGACAAAAAATCAGGAGTTTTGACAGTACTTTGACCATAATTGACTTTTAGGTCCAATCAGTCGACTGTTGACTTTCTGAGCTTTTGAGTGGTCAATCCTTTGAATTGAGACCTGAATTTTGCCATGGAGGTAGTTTGAAACATCATAAGTCATATGAAATGCCTTGGAGCCCTTGGTTCATTGATTTTCTTCAGAAGACCATAAACCCTAGTTCTTTGAGCCTTTGCTTAGGAGGAGGTGTCTTTGAGCATTGTGCCTTGGTATGAGTTTGAATAAGAGGTATGAGATGGGAAAATTTTGGGGTATGACAGTCATCTTCTCAAAACGCCTATATATAGTGAAGTTCTGATCAGAAGCAAGGTTACCAATTTACGAACAACTCTTTCAATATTGCTGAAACGTTGCTGAATCAAAGCTATCAAACTTCATCTTCAACCTCAGTACACTTGTAATATCTTAGTGAGATTTAAGCTTAGAACTTAAGAGAAATATCACAGTTGTGATTATAGCTTATTAAGAAGCATTGTAATACTCTTGTAAGAATTTGTTTACATTAATTTGTAAAAGGTTCCTAGAGTGATCAAGTTGTGATCAAAATACTCTAGAAGACTTAGAGGGTATCTAAGTGGAAAACCATTGTAATCAAGGTTGATTAGTGGATTAAATCCTCAGGTGAGGTAAATCACTCTAAGGGGGTGGACTGGAGTAGTTTCGTTAATAATGAACCAGGATAAAAATCATTGTGCAATTGTTTTTATCTTAAGAGTTTTTAAACTCACACTTATTAAAACCCCCCTTTCTAAGTGTTTTTCTATCCTTCAATATCTTCCTTATCAAATTCTCAGAGATAACCACTTCATGACCTAGCACGAAGGAAATGATAGCAGTTGGAGTAACAATGGCATGAATCCAAAATTCCTTAACCAAATCAGGGTAAACTGATCCAATAAGACGATCAGAGTAGGTTCCCCATCCTTGAACCAACATGCCTGTTTTGAATTTGAAATCATGTGCTTGCATATTTTCAAAATCAACCATAGGTTCACAGAGAACTTCCAATTCATCGTGAGGAATCAAACATTTCTTCAACGGAGCAGTTACAGATTTCTTTTGTTGTTCTTGTCTTGAAGATGAAACCTTGCGTTGAACATTTGAAGAGGAAGTCATTGAATCGCCATTGAGATTCCTGGGTTTCGGTTTAGGGTTTTTGAAAAGAGAGAAAAAGAGGCAAAAATGCATAAACAAAGAACAGTGAATATGAGAGGAAAGAGATGAAATGTATGTGAGATGCGTTTATATAGCCACGGATTTGAAATAATAGGCAATGAGATTCTGAATGAGAAAGATTACAGAATTTGAATCAATCACATTTAATGCTGAATGACGTTAGGAGAGATAACGTAATATTTGAAAAGGTTTACACAATTACCTAGGGCGGCGTCTCATCAACTGCACGCATGCTTGTTCCTTTAGATTGAACACGTGTTCATCATCTAGAATAGCTGGTGACAGCTATTTTGCTTTAACAGAAATTCAGAATCAACTTAGACATATGAAACGTTAGCAAGAACCGAATCAGAATATCTAAATGATCAACATATTCAAAACATCTAATAAGAGAATAAATAATTATTTCAAATCTAATCCATAGATCAGATCTTCTCATCCTTTCATTATGGGCATAAATCCATACTGATATTCTTCATAATGAACTTAAACCTATCTTCAGCAAGGGGTTTGGTAAAGATGTAAGCCCATTGATGGTCTGTATCAACGAAGTTTAAAGATAGAACACCCTTCTAAACATAGTCCCTATGAAAAGTGATGTTTAATCTCAATATGTTTAGCTTTAGAATGAAGAATTGGATTCTTATATAAACAAATAGCAGAAGTATTATCACAAAATATAGGAATGTTACTCTCATATATCTGATAATCTTCTAATGATATTATTCTAAGAAACTGACAGCTTCCAGAAGTACCAAGATATCAGATTGTGAATACAAGATCACACTCACAAAGATGTTTTTGATTCATGGCAAACTCAACAAGCATACAAGCAACAAGTTACAAGCAGAAGAACTCAAAGAAAAGCAAGCATTGGTCACTCATAACAGAGCAGGTCGACCAACTATGAATACAGGTCGACTCAACACAAGCAAAATAAGAGGAACTCAGAAAAACAGCAGTCAGGTCGACCTACTCCCAATACAGGTCGACCTAAAATGAAGAAATTTACATATCATTCTGCTAGGTCGACCTACACAACAACTAGGTCGACCTAATCTGAGGAAATGTCCCCAAAACACATCTAAAGTGGATTCTGGTCGACCTACTTCTTTAACAGGTCGACCTAACTGGGAACAAATGACATCCAAAGGATATGCAGCTCTGTTAGGTCGACATAAGCACCACAAGAGGTCGACCTATCTGATCAAAAATGCCAAAATGTCTGGTTTTCTCTGCTCCAACTAATAAGCTCTCATATATATTGTCCAAGGTTCAATTATTGAATAGAACACCAACGACTGAAAGATACACAAAGTCTTCTCATCTTCGTTCTTCGGCATCTCTAACACAATTACACATAATCATTCTTGCGTTGAGGGTTAGTGATCGAGTTCGATAACGTCCATGGAACGGAATTGAAGATTCCTAGTGGGTGAAGATTTGTGGGGTTTTTGGTGAATAAAATCCGAGGGTTTTGTCCTCCAAGATAGGTGTTTCTTGGGGGTTTTTATCAAGAGGTTTCATCGAGGATCCATCTGAGTGTGAAGATTGAAGAACAATGGTTCAAGGCAATTCAAGACACTGCAGAAAAGGGATCAAGTGAAGCTCTTGGATCACCTTGATCTGGCTCAAGATTAAGGGGGAAGAAGATTCAAAGGATCGACAAATTCGGTTTATTGTTTATCGCTTTGTTTTCTTCTTTGTATAAACTGCTTTCAACATTAATGGAAGATTTCCCAATTTCAATTTGGAATTGGGGGCAGACGTAGTCGTAGCGAGGACGATCGACGAACTGCCTGAACAATTATCGTGTTCTTGTCGCTTTTATCTTTTCATTTACGTTCTGTTCATATTTGGCCATAATTAAGAAATTGATTAACGATTCAAGTGTTAAAATTGTGAATTAAGGTTCTGCATAAACATCACAATTCACCACATCTTGAATCATCATCAATTTGAACATTATCACCAAGTGTTTGTCTTTTTGCTTATTCCATTATTACTGCATTGCAAACCAAAGTTTGTCAATTTAGAAGTTAATTGATTTTCAACTGTGAAACGTATTGATTCGATAACATATCACTTCATCGTCAATCTCAATTATCTTGTGGTTTTGTCACATATACGACCCTTGCAATAACGGTCCGGAATAGACACAAGTCGATTCAGAACCGCTTTCGCTTTAGTTCGAAATAATTCCGAAAAAATCTGTGAGATCTATTCACCCCCCCTCTAGATCCTCAGGCTAGCGTCTAACAAGTGGTATCAGAGCTCTGGTTTATTCCGTGCTACGTGAAACACTTATTGGAAAGATGGCTTCCGGACCTAAAGGGGCTCACAATAGAGCTCCAGTTTTCAACGATGAAAACTATGGCTATTGGAAGGATTGTATGTGTGTCCACATCAATGCATTTGATAGGAACATCTGGACAGCTATTGTCAATGGTCCCTTTCAGATCACCATGACAAATGCAGCTGGTGCAGTTGTTCCAAAACCAGAAAATACTTGGGATGCTGAAGATGAAAAGAGATATGCATACGATTGGAAAGCGAGAAACATTCTAATCTCAGCTCTAGGAGTTGATGAATACTATCGCGTTTCCCATTGTAGATCCGCTAAAGCTATGTGGGACACATTGCAAGTTGCCCACGAGGGAACGGATGATGTCAAACTAGCTAGGATCAATACGTTAACTCAAGAGTTCGAACTGTTCCACATGGAAGATGGTGAATCCATCGAAAACATGTAGAAGAGATTCGTTCACCTGAAAAATCGGTTAAATTCTCTTGATAGACCTGTTTCCAATGCAAATGCTACTAACAAAATCTTAAGATGCTTGAACAGGGAATGGCAACCCAAGGTTACAGCAATAAAGGAAGCAAATGATCTAAACACCTTAGACATTACCACTCTCTTTGGTAAACTAGAGGAACATGAACAACACCTTAAATGCCTTGACATGCATGAGAAAAGGGCAAAGAAAGAGAAGAACATGGAGAAAGAGGTAGAGAAGAAGTCAATAGCTCTAAGGGCTTCAAGTTCCAAGACCTCAAGACAAGAGCTAGAGGGTAGTGATACAAGTGATGACGAAGACTCCGATGATGAGGAAATGGGACTATTTATGCGAAGATACAACAAATATCTAAAGAAAAATTGAGCAAAACATTCTGACAAAGGCTTGATCAACTATAGAAAGCAATCAAACAAGTTCAAACAAGATGACAACAACAAAGGAAAAATCAAAGGCCCTTGCTTTAATTGTGGGAAAGTCGGTCACTACAAACCGGATTGTCCATACCTTAAGAAGGAAAAAGAGAAGAACCAAGGCAAAGGTCATAACAAATCTAAGAGAGCCTACATAGCATGGGAAAGTGACTCATCTAGTGAAAGCTCATCAAGCGATGAAGAAGAATCAGCAAACCTATGTTTTATGGCTCATCAACACAAGAAAAAGAAAGCTGTAAGTCATCTTAAACCTGAACTCGTAGATAAGGTATCTCATTCTCAACTAAAACTTGCTTTTGAAGAATTACATAGAGATGCAATTAAAGCTTTCAAACTTTTGGCCTCAAATAAGAAAATCTTTTCATATCTTGAATCAAAAGTTGAGAAAACTGAAAAGGATATGGAAGCTTTAAAACAATCCATGCTAGACATTCAAAAGGATAAAGTTGAAATAGATCCTACATCCTGGTTTGGTTGTGAGACATGTCACATTTGGCAAAAAGAAGTAAGAGATCTAAAAGCCAAGTTAGACAAGGCTCTACAACCAAAAGTGACCTTTGCGGTTGATCCAATAAGTTCAAAAGATCGTATACTCCTTTATATAGTAAATACACTTTTGTACCAAAAGTATCAACTAGCAAAACAGCATATTCTCATCATATTAACTGTCATTATTGTTGCAAAAAGGGTCATACCATTGAAAAATGCAAATTTAGGAGAATTTTAGTTCCTAAAGGAGTATTTCAATGGTTGCCTAAGTGCAACAAATTGTGTAATCACTACCAAGAACCCAATGAAAATTGGGGACCTCCCTCTCTAAATTAATCTTGCAGGAAAAGTGTCTTGACATTGCCGAAAGGTTGTGGTTCCTTGATAGCGGATGTTCAAGACACATGACGGGAGACCTATCTCTTTTTGTTGAGTTTCAAGCAAAGAAAAAGGGGTATGTCACCTATGGAGATAACAATCGGGGAGCCATACTTGGTAAAGGAAGTGTAGGTAACCCTTCTTCCACTACTATAGCTGATGTGCTGCTAGTAGAAGGCCTTAAACATAATCTTTTAAGTATAAGTCAATTGTGTGACAAAGATTTTAAAGTAATGTTTACAAATTCTGGCTGCACAATAGAACATACTAAGAAAAGAGACATTATGTTTAAGGGCTTAATAGTAAACAACATCTACATGCTAAACTTGGATGAGGTATCTAAGTCTAGTACCAAGTGTCTAATTGCTCTTGGCGAAGACTCATGGCTTTGGCATAGACGTCTCGCCCACATAAATTTTGACTTACTTAATAAAGTTGTCACAAAAGATTTAGTAATCGGCTTACCTAAAATGAAGTTTTCAAAAGATCATCTATGTGATGCTTGTCAAAAGGGAAAGCAAACAAAAATCTCTTTTAAATCAAAGAACGTGGTTTCAACATCACGCCCTCTTGAACTACTTCACATGGATCTCTTTGGCCCTTCAAGGACTAAAAGCATAGGTGGAAACACCTATGGTTTTGTCATTGTCGATGATTACTCTAGATTTTGTTGGACAATCTTTCTACCTAGTAAGGATCAAACTTTTCCAGCTTTCACTCAATTTGCAAGATTATGTCAAAATAAAATGAACAACAAAATAGTTGCAATTCGAAGTGATCACGGTGGAGAGTTTGAAAACTATCTTTTTGAAAAATACTGTGATAAACATGGAATTGAGCATAACTTTTCAGCTCCTAGAACACCTCAACAAAACGGAGTGGTTGAACGTAAAAATCGGGTTCTAGAGGAGCTGGCAAGAACAATGCTGAATGAGAGTAATCTACCCAAGTATTTCTGGGCTGACGCGATTAGCACCGCATGTTATGTTTTGAATAGGATAATAATACGTCCTATACTTAACAAAACTCCCTATGAATTACTAAAAGGTAGAAAACCAAATGTATCTCATCTCCATGTATTCGGTTGCAAGTGTTTTGTCTTGAACAATGGTAAGGATAATCTTGGTAAATTCGATGTTAAAGCTGATGAGGGCATACTCCTTGGTTACTCACAATCTAGCAAATCATATCGAGTATATAATAAGAGATTACTTATAGTAGAAGAGTCAGTACACGTGTCTTTTGATGAATCTTATACCAAATATGTCGAGAAAGGCCTTTCGTTTAATGGTGCAGGTCCATCCACTAAAGACATTGTCAAAGATAAGGAAGACGAGAATGAAAGTATTGTAAAGAAAGATGCTGAGAAAGAGAAAGATGAGTCTCATGATGAAAATGAAAAGGAAAGCATCTCAAACAATGAAGAACTTCCTAAGGCCTGGACAAATGTGAAAGACCATCCAATTGACAATATAATAGGAGAAATCTCAAGGGGCGTTACAACACGCTCAAAGATAAGTAACTTCTGTCATCATTTTGCTTTTGTTTCACAAGTTGAGCCGAAAAACGCTAAGGATGCATTACTTGATGAGCATTGGCTAATGGCCATGCAAGAAGAATTAAACCAATTTAAACGGAATGATGTTTGGGACTTAGTCCCTCACCCGGGAGATCATCAAGTAATAGGCACTAGATGGGTTTTCGTAACAAACTTGATGAAAACGGCGTTATTACTAGAAACAAAGCTAGATTAGTTGCCCAAGGTTATAATCAAGAGGAAGGTATTGATTATGAAGAGACATACGCTCCTGTAGCACGTCTCGAAGCTATTCGTCTCTTACTTGCTTATGCGTGTTCTAAACACTTCAAACTATTCCAAATGGATGTTAAAAGTGCCTTTCTAAATGGCTATATAAATGAAGAAGTCTATGTTGCTCAGCCACCCGGCTTTGAGAATTACATGTATCCAACTCATGTTTATAAGCTGAAACGTGCTCTATACGGTCTTAAACAAGCCCCTCGGGTTTGGTACGAACGTTTGAGCAAATTTCTTCTTAGTCAAGGGTACTCTAGGGGTAAAGTTGACACTACTCTCTTTATTAAAAGAAAAGATAAAGATGTTCTCTTAGTCCAGGTTTATGTAGATGATATTATATTTGGGTCGACTGATGCAAAACTTGTCAAAGATTTTTCTAAGCTTATGCAGAGTGAATTTGAGATGAGTCTCATGGGTGAGCTAAATTTCTTCCTTGGCCTACAAATCAAGCAACTCAGTCATGGAACGTTTGTGAGTCAAACTAAATACTGTACGGAGCTGCTCAAAAGATTTGGAATGAGTGAAGCGAAGGAAATTGACACACCTATGGCAACAAATACTAACCTAGACAAAGATGAGAAAGGTAAAGAGGTTGACGTGAAACTGTACCGAGGTATGATAGGTTCACTATTGTATCTTACTGCCTCAAGACCAGACATTATGTTTAGTGTGTGTATGTGTGCAAGATATCAATCTTGTCCAAAAGAATCTCACTTAAAAGCTGTCAAAAGAATTCTGCGATACTTACGTGGAACTACTACATATGGCCTATGGTATCCAAAGGGAAATGAGTGCTATTTGGTAGGATTCTCCGATTCAGATTTTGCTGGCTGCAAATCCGATAGAAAAAGTACCAGTGGAACATGTCATCTATTCTCAAATTCATTGATAAGTTGGCATAGCAAGAAACAAGTATCGGTTGCATTATCTACTGCTGAGGCAGAATATGTAGCTGCTGGAAGCTGCTGTGCACAAATATTATGGCTCAAGCAACAACTTCTTGACTTTGGTATTAAGCTTGATCATATACCTATCATGTGCGACAACACAAGTGCCATAAACTTGAGTAAAAATCCTGTCTTACACTCACGAACCAAGCATATTGAAATAAGACATCACTTCCTACGAGATCATGTAGAGAAAGGAGACGTTACATTTGAACATGTAGAAAGCAAGAAGCAACTAGCTGACATCTTCACCAAACCTCTAGCAACGGAGCAATACTTCAACATTCGTAGGGAATTAGGGATACTCGATATCTCTAATTTGGGCTAATTACGTTTGTTGTCTCTTAATGTTATTCCTTTACTTTATATCTATATTTTTCTGCTAACATTTCTCTTAGCGTAAAGGTAGTTCATTATCAAGCCAGGCGTCATTCCACATTGACTAAAGGCTGCCACTAAAGTTGACACCTACATATTGAGAAAGCGGTAACGTAACTGTTGTTCACTTCCAAAAATATTATTGATACTATAATATGCTATCAATTAACATGCTTATAGTGACTTCATACATATATCTCTCTTGCTCATGTATGTGTTTCATCTTTAATGTACCTTTAATCTATCTTTTATCTACTATACTATGAATGCTAGCGTTTTATCTATGTTTCTCTCGTTACTCTCCTCTTCTGTTTTTCTTGTATCTCTTTTGATGTTGTCAAAGGGGGAGATAGATGCAGAGTGTACGGGGGAGCTCAGCTGAGTGAATAGATGCTAAGTGTACGGGGGAGCTTTTACCACTTATTGCCAAAGCTTCTACTACCGGTTTTCCATCATCAAAAAGGGGGAGTATGTGAATACAAGATCACACTCACAAAGATGTTTTTGATTCATGGCAAACTCAACAAGCATACAAGCAACAAGGTACAAGCAGAAGAACTCAAAGAAAAGCAAGCATTGGTCACTAATAACAGAGCAGGTCGACCAACTATGAATACAGGTCGACTCAACACAAGCAAAATAAGAGGAACTCAGAAAAACAGCAGTCGGGTCGACCTACTCCCAATACAGGTCGACCTAAAATGAAGAAATTTACATATCATTCTGCTAGGTCGACCTACACAACAACTAGGTCGACCTAATCTGAGGAAATGTCCCCAAAACGCATCTGAAGTGGATTCTGGTCGACCTACTTCTTTAACAGGTCGACCTAACTGGGAACAAATGACATCCAAAGGATATGCAGCTCTTTTAGGTCGACCTAAGCACCACAAGAGGTCGACCTATCTGATCAAAAATGCCAAAAATGTCTGGTTTTCTCTGCTCCAACTGATAAGCTCTCATATATATTGTCCAAGGTTCAATTATTGAATAGAACACCAACGACTGAAAGATACACAAAGTCTTCTCATCTTCGTTCTTCGGCATCTCTAACACAATTACACATAATCATTCTTGCGTTGAGGGTTAGTGATCGAGTTCGATAACGTCCATGGAACGAAATTGAAGATTCCTAGTGGGTGAAGATTTGTGGGGTTTTTGGTGAATAAAATCCGGGGGTTTTGTCCTCCAAGATAGGTGTTTCTTGGGGGTTTTTATCAAGAGGTTTCATCGAGGATCCAGCTGAGTGTGAAGATTGAAGAACAAGGGTTCAAGGCAATTCAAGACACTGCAGAAAAGGGATCAAGTGAAGCTCTTGGATCACCTTGATCTGGCTCAAGATTAAGGGGGAAGAAGATTCAAAGGATCGACAAATTCGGTTTATTGTTTATCGCTTTGTTTTCTTCTTTGTATAAACTGCTTTCAACATTAATGGAAGATTTCCCAATTTCAATTTGGAATTGGGGGCAGACGTAGTCGTAGCGAGGACGATCGACGAACTGCCTGAACAAATATCGTGTTCTTGTCGCTTTTATCTTTTCATTTACGTTCTGTTCATATTTGGCAATAATTGCAAAATTGATTAATGATTCAAGTGTTAAAATTGTGAATTAAGGTTCTGCATAAACATCACAATTCACCACATCTTGAATCATCATCAATTTGAACATTATCACCAAGTGTTTGTCTTTTTGCTTATTCCATTATTACTGCATTGCAAACCAAAGTTTGTCAATTTAGAAGTTAATTGATTTTCAACTGTGAAACGTATTGATTCGATAACATATCACTTCATCGTCAATCTCAATTATCTTGTGGTTTTGTCACATATACGACCCTTGCAATAACGGTCCGGAATAGACACAAGTCGATTCAGAACCGCTTTCGCTTTAGTTCGAAATAATTCCGAAAAAATCTGTGAGATCTATTCACCCCCCCTCTAGATCCTCAGGCCAGCGTCTAACACAGATGACTTCCAAGAAACTGACAGCTTCCAGAAGTACTTTTCCTTTCAACTCTGTCTCCAGTGTAATCAGCATCACAATATCCTACTAAGTTGTATTCTTCAGATCTTTTGTAGACTAAACCAACATTAGTAGTACCTTTCAGATACCTCAGAATTCTCTTAACAGCAATTAAGTGAGATTCTCTAGGATCTGATTGGAATCTTGCACACAGACTAACACTGAATAAAATATCAGGTCTAGATACAGTAAGATATAGAAGAGATCTAATCATGCCTCTGTAGAGCTTATGATCTACCTTCTTACTTACCTCATCCTTACCTAACACACACGTTGGATACATAAGAGTCTTTGCTTTTTTGCTTTCTGAAAGATTAAACTTCTTCAGATGTTCTTTCACATACTTGGTCTGATGAACATAAGTTCCTTCAGAAGTTTGATTGATCTGGATCCCAAGGAAATACTTGAGTTCTCCCATCATGCTCATTTCAAACTCTTCCTACATAGACTTAGCAAACTCCTTTCCAAGTGTAGCATTAGATGTTCCAAATATAATATTATCAACATATATTTGACAAATTAAAATATCCTTTTTAAAGGTTTTACAGAAGAGAGTTGTGTCTACTTTTCCTCTAGTGAAGCCACTATCCAGAAGGAAAGAACTAAATCTTTCATACCAAGCCCTGGGAGCTTGCTTCAGTCAGTATAATGACTTCTTTAGTTTATAAACATGTTTTGGAGACTTAGAATCTTCAAAACCAGGAGGTTGATGGACATAGACTTCTTCATCTATATAACCATTTAAAAAGGCACTCTTAACATCCATTTGATACAGAGTGATGTTATTCTGAGTAGCAAATGAAATTAACAAGCGAATAGATTTTAACCTGGCCACTGATGCAAAGGTTTCTGTATAGTCAATGCCTTCTTGCTGACTATAGCCCTGAGCAACCAGTCTGGCTTTGTTTCTTACAACTTCTCCTTTTTCGCTTAGCTTATTTCTGAAGACCCACTTAGTTACAATGATGTTAAATCCTTTTGGTCTTGGACCCATATCCCAAACATCATTCCTTATAAACTGATTTAGTTCTTCTTGCATGGAAATTATCCAGTCAACATCTTCCAGAGCTTGATCAACAGAAGTTGGCTCAATCAGAGATACTAGACCAAATTGACATTATGCATTGTTCTTAAGGAATTCTCTTGTTCTGATGGGATCATCTTTCTTTCCAATGATAACATCTTCTGAATGAGCAGAGTTGAGTCTAGAAGATCTTCTGGGTGTTGGCTCTTCAGATATTCTAAAATTCTCCAAAGAAGCAGCAACTTGATCTTCTGAAACTTTGCTTCTGGGTTCTTCTTGATATGAGTTAGAGATATCTATATCTGCAAAATTCTCAAACTGCTTTGGCCTTTCCAGACCAAGCTTATCATCAAATCTGATATTGATTGATTATTCAACAACCAATGTTTCAGTATTGTATACTTTGTATCCTTTAGAGCATTCTGAATATCTAAGAAGGAAACACTTATGTGCCTTAGAATCAAACTTATGCAGATGATCTTTAGTGTTCAGAATATAGCATACACATCCAAATGGATGGAAATGTGAAATGTTGGGCTTTCTGTTCTTCCACAATTCATAAGGAGTCTTATTAAGAATAGGTCTTATAGAGATTCTATTCTGAATATAACATGCAGTGTTAATTGCTTCTGCCTAGAATTGCTTAGCCATATTGGTTTCATTGATCATGGTTCTGGCCATTTCTTGTAGAGTCCTATTCTTTCGTTCTACAACTCCATTTTGCTGTGGAGTTCTAGGACAAGAGAAATCATGGGCAATACCATTTTCTTTGAAATAAATTTCAAAGAATCTGTTCTCAAATTCACCACCATGATCACTTCCAACCTTTATGAATTTACATTCTTTCTCAGATTTGATCTGAGTGCAAAAGTCAAAGAACACGGTATGTGACTCATCCTTGTGTTTCAAGAACTTTACCCATGTCCATCTGCTATAGTCGTTTACGATGACTAATCCATATTTCTAGAGGCCTAGAGGAAGAGACAACATTCTTAGACTTGAATGCAGGTTTTGAAAACTTCCCTTTCTGACATGCTTCACAAAGAGCATCTGATTTGTATTTCAGATTAGGGAGTCCTCTGACCATATTAAGTTTGTTAATTTGAGAAATCTTTCTCAAACTAGCATGACCTAATCTTCTGTGCCAGACCCACTACTCCTCACTAACAGACAGAAGTAAGTAACCTTTTGATTCTTAAGATTTGTAAGAATAATCTTGTAAATGTTGTTCTTTCTCCTGCCTGTAAATAGGATTGAGCCATCCTTCTGAGTAATAACTTTACAAGACTTTTGATTAAAGATTATGTCATAACCATTGTCACTTAATTGACTTAAGGATAATATGTTATGAGCTAATCCATCTACTTGTAGAACATTAGTTATAGAGGGAGAATTACCAATGCATATGGTTCCAGAGCCAATGATCTTGCCCTTCTAGTTCCCTCAAACTTTACTTCTCCAGCAGACTTAAGCACCAGGTCTTGGAACATAGACCTTTTCCCGTCATGTGTCGCGAGCACCCAGAGTCCAAGTACCATGACATGTTTTCCTTTGTCCTTTGAGCCTTGAAGGAGATCTGCAACTGGAATTATCTTTTCCTTAGGTACCCACATTCTTTAAGGTCCTTTTGGGTTAGTTCTTCTCATAATATTTTTTAGAATGTGTTATGGCATGTTTTCTTGTGTGTGTTATGGGGAAACTCTTAGCATGTGATGTGTGCCTAATATCATGAGAGTGGCCATACTTGAACTGATCATACAGAGGTTTGTATGTGATTTTCATCTCATCAACTGGTTCAAGTTTGTATGGGGTTTCACCTCATAGCCTATCCCATCTCTCTTGTTTCCACTAGCTGCATATATCATAGAGGCTAGCTGACTTCTGCCAATACCTCTAGATAGAAACTTCTTGAAACTCAAGTCATATTCCCTAAGAATATTGTTCACGCTTGGAATAGACTTTTCTGAACTAGAAGATGATTCAACATCTTTAGATAGTTTTAAAACTTTTTCCTTAAGTTCAGAATTTTCTATTTCAAGTTTCTTAGTTTCAGATGCAAAGAGCTTCTTCAGATTTTTGTATTTGATACTAAGTTAAGGCTTGATTTCCAGAAGTTCAGTTAAACTGGAAACTAGCTCATCTCTAGAAAGTTTAGAAAATACCTCTTCAGAATCTGAGTCTGATGTAGATTCTGATCCTTCATCAAAAATGGTCATCAGTGTTATGTTTGTCTGCTCATCTTCAGAGTCTGATCCTTGGTCAGAAGAATCTGATCCATCCCAAGTAGCCATCAAGTCTTTCTTCTTTTCAAATCTTTTCTTGGGCTTTTCCCTCTAAAGCTTTGGACACTCATTCTTGTAATGTCCAGGCTCTTTACATTCATAGCACGTCACATTCTTCTTGTCAGATCTTCTGTGTCCAGAATATTCTCCTTTCTCAGGCCTTTTGAAGCTTTTGAAGTTCTTGAACTTTCTTTGCTTACCCTTCCAGAGTTGATTTACTCTTCTGGAAATTATAGAAAGTTCATCATCATCATCATCTTCTTCTTCTTCTTCTTCTTCTTCTTCTTCTTCTGATTCTGACTCTTCAGAATCTTCTTCTTCAGCCTGAAAAGCGTTAGTGCATTTTTTATTATTAGATTTTAATGCAATAGACGTACCTTTCTTTTTAGGCTTGTTTGCATCTAGCTCAATCTCATGGCTTCTTAAGGCACGGATCAGCTCCTCAAGAGAAACTTCATTCAGATTCTTAGCAATCTTGAATGCAGTCACCATTGGGCTCCATCTTCTGGGCAAGCTTCTGATGATCTTCTTGACATGATCAGCCTTAGTATATCCCTTGTCAAGCACTCTTAATCCAGCAGTCAGAGTTTGGAATCTTGAGAACATTGCTTCAATGTTTTCATCTTCCTCCATCTTGAAAGCTTCATACTTCAAGGATTCAAGGATGTCATGAGCAGTTTCTCTGTTTTTTATTTTCTCATATTCAGCATGAGAAATAGCATTCAGCAGAATAGTCCTTGACTTGTGATGATTTTTTAATTCTTTCTTTTGGTCATTACTCATTTCTTGTCTTGAAACGTTTACTCCACGAGCATTTACAGGATGTGTGTAACCATCCAAGACTAGATCCCATAAGTCACCATCTTGACAAAGAAAGTAACTTTCGAGTCTATCCGTCCAATACTCAAAGTTTTCCCCATCAAAGACAGGAGGTCTGTAGTAACCATTGAAGCTTCTGCTTCCATTGTTACTATTATTGTTGTGCTCAGTGGGAACAGATGTGCATGTTGTTTCAACCATTATGACTTTGTGTATTTCTCCCTGAATATTTTGTCTAACACGGTTAAGTGCTTGCACCTAGAACCGGTGCTCTGATGCCAATTGAAGGAGTGAAAAACACTTAGAAAGGGGGGATAGAATAAGTGTAACTCAAAATCTTTGGATGATAAAACAATGAACACGATTATTTTTATCCTGGTTCGTTGTTAACGAAACAACTCCAGTCCACCCATGACAAGGAGATTTACCTCTACTGAGGATTTAATCCACTAATCCAACAGATTACAATGGTTTTCCACTTAGATAACCTCTAAGTCTTCTAGAGTCTACAAATCACAACTTGATCACTCTAAGAATCCTTTTACAATCAATGTAAAACAAAGTTTACAAGAGTTTATTTGCTTCTAATAAAGCAGTAATCACAATAGTGATATTTCTCTTATGTTCTAAACTTAACACTCACTAAATATTACAAGAGTTTGTGAGGTTGAAGAGGAAGTTCGTAAGCTTTTGATTTTGACAATGTTTCTGTATTTTGCGCAAGAGTTATGTGTTGTGCTTCTGATCAGAACTTCTATTTATAGGCGCTTCAGAGGAAATGACCGTTGGGAGCATTTAATTCTTTGCGTGAAAAGTACAATGCTGCATTTAATGTTTCACACTTTTGTCAACTACCTCGAGCCATGCTTTTGCTGATTTTACTGACTTTGCCTTTTGTAGCTTCTAACGTTCCTTTTGTCAGTCATAGATTAAACTTAGTAGCCTGTCATCTTGTACTTTCTTCTGGACTCAGATTTGTAGATAAACAACGTTTTAATATCAAAGTCAAACAGCTTTGATACAGAGCATCTTCTGTCTTCTGACTTTGAAGAGCTTTGAGCGTGATACCTTCAGAGCTTCAGAGCTTTTGTTTCTGACTTCATGTTCTTCTGATGCTTCAAAGTTCATGTTCTAATTCTGCTTGACCATCTTCTGATGTCTTGCTAGAGCATGTTCTATTGTAGCCATGCAAAACCTTCTGAGTCAGTGCTTATGAGCGCTGCTTTGTGCATACTCTTTATATATTTCCTGAAATGGAAAATCCAAAGGATTAGAGTACCACATTGTCTTATACAAAATTCATACATAATGTTATCATCAAAACTAAGAATATTGATCAGAACATTTCTTGTTCTAACATTGTTAGTCACAATAGTTGGTTGTGCATTTGTAATCAGTTTTAATTATAGTGGATTAAGTAATTGGCGGGTGGACTGGAGTAGTTTGAGTTGCAAATGAATCAGGATAAAAGTAACTATGGTTTTTCCATTGTTGTTATGAATGAAAAATAAAAACTTATTCAACCCCCTCTTCTAAGTGTTTTCCAAACCTTCAGATATCCCTACCATATGAGGTAAATTTACTTGGTTTAATAGCAATGGAAAAAAAATTAGATGGATTGATAGACTTTTACTATCGGAGAGCTTTATTGAAGATTGGAAAGTAGCGGGGCAAGAGACATTTCCAATCATGCTCCGATATGGATTAAAGATAATAGAAAGGATTGGGGTCCAAAATCCTTAAATTTTAACAACTCTAGGTTTAAGCACAAAGATTTTTCTAAGTTAGGGGAGGAGGAATTGCTCAAGATTAAAGTGAAAGGGAGGGGTGATTTTTGTTTGGTTGAAAAATTGAAAGTTCTAAAGGGTCGGATTTCTTGGTGGAACAAAGTTGTGTATGGTTGTATCAATCTTAACATTAACAATGCCACTGAAGAGATACATTTTTTAGATAACCAGTTTGTTCTTTTTGCAAGTAACATTTCAGAGGAAGTGGTTAGGAAAAGGTCTAAGGCGGCGGAAGAGTTTTGGGACAACCTTAATAAGAAGGAAGGATTACTTAGATTAAAATCAAGGCAACGTTGGCTTTTTGAAGGAGATTGTAAGACTCGTTTTTTTCATAATTATTTAAAGGGAAGGAAGGGAAGAAACTTGTTGTGTTCGTTTGAGACTAATGGGTGGAGATTGGAGGAGGTTTGCGAATTCAAAGAAATCATTTTCAATCACTTCAATGGTTTCTTCAAGGAGGTAGAGTTTTGTAGTAGGAATCAAAGGATGTAAATTTGAATTCTTTGTCTTCTTCCGAGTGTTTCAAGATAGAGAGTCTATTTTCTGAAAGGAAGGTGAAGGATTCTATTTGGGCTTGTGATGGGAACAAAATCCTGGGGCCGGGTGGTTACTTGTTAGAGTTCTTCAAAATATTTTGTTTCTTCTTAAAGATGACTTAATGAGTTTTTGTTATGATTTACACACTAAAGGTAAGTTAGTGAAATCCATCACATCTTCCTTTATAACTTTGATTCCCAAAATCAAGAATCCACAAGATTTGTTCGAGTATAGTCCTATTTGCTTGGTGGGAAGTCTCTACAAAATTATTTCTAATATTTTGGCCGCTTGAATTAAAAGGGTTCTTGGAAAATTGGTTTCTCCTAATCTAACCACGTTTGTTCCGATCAGAAATATGATGGATGGTGTTTTGTTGGTGAATGAGATTCTTGATTGGGCCAAAAGAAAGAATAAGAGTTGCCTCTTGCTTAATGTTGATTTTGAGAAGGCGTATTACTCCATTTCGTGGAATTATCTTAGATCTGTGATGAATAACATCGGGTCTGGAGTTCAGTGGTTGGATTGGATGGAAGCTTTCATTTTCATGATCCATATGTCTGTTCTACTGAATGGGAGTGTTAGGAAAGACTTCAAGGCTCAAAAGGGTTTGCGTCAAGGTGACCCATTGTCCCTATTTATTTTTGTTTTAGCTATGGAAGGGCTAACTTCTTTAGTTAGAAAATCGGTAGAGTTGGGAGATTTTAAACCTTTTAAGTATGGTGAAGTGGAGTATGTGGATATTTTACAATTTGCGGATGATATAGTAATTCTTCACGAAGCTTGTAGTGACAACCTTTGGAGTATGAAAGTTTTGTTGGGAGATTTCGAGCTTATTTCGGGTTTGAAAACTTTGGTAAGACAAACTCGGATGTCAATCTCGATGTCAAGACATCTGATCTGTGATTAATGTAGCACAAGCAGAATAGAAGGATCCCCCATTATTTAATTACTCTTGGAGAAGAGTCAATGAGACCTGGGATCACACATGTTAAGCATACATAACCAGATTATAAATTTACATGGTTCTGTATAGGAACACTAACGCTTCTGAACCTGATGTTATAACCAAAGTCATAATATCCATAACTGAACAAATAATGCAGAAGATAAATAACACACAAAATTGTTCACCCAGTTCGGTTCTAACAAACCTACTCTGGGGGCAACCAAGCCAGGAAGGAAATCCACTATCAGTAGTCTTAATTTGAAGCTAAACTCCCCCGTTTACAACTTCGCACTTAAATCCTACCCAATGCAATCTCTACCTAGGTTCTCCTTAGATATGGAATATCTCCATTCCACTCCCAATCATAGCAATGATGTCTAGCAGTCAACAACTCAGCCACTGCATCGACAGCCTAATTCCCAACACTCTAAACACAAACAAAACGTTAACTTGAAGTTTCTTACAAGCTTCCTCCAAGAACAAAACTGCACTCATTACTTCACAGCTTCTGAGTGAGTAAAATAAACCTCTTACCTACAGGCTTCGAGGCACAAATCAGTGACCATCCCACACACCGGGTGGTTCACTTACACGGCTAACCCTAGAGACTACATCTTTCTAGCTCTGGCAATCAGCACTCAAATTAGGTTACAAAGGTTTCTATTTAAAACTTGATCCCAGTTGGACTTGGGCTTACAAATCGCAGCACACTTGCTGTTACAAATATGCAGAAAAATATTTTGCTACAAATAAGGTCTTTCAATCCTGAGTTTTCTAAATTAGAAACTGCTGAATCCAATCTTCTGATCAGATCTTCCCGAATCTTCAATCTTTTGATTTGATTCTTCAATTATTCTTTTGACCTTTAAATATGCACCACATAATATTACATAATATTCACATATAATATTCTGTATTTGTTTTAAATCAAACTGAATCTCTCTTCTAGTTCTGCAGGCGCGATGTCTTAAGTTGATGTCATGACATTCCATCTAACATCTTGCTCATACCTGTTTTGTTCTTTATAAACTTGTAAGATTCACATTAATATTATGTTTTACTGCTATTGTGTTTTAGTCAAACATAGATGCCAATCAGCCAATAAAAGCACTAATAGGGTTTGAAATTCAACTTCTACAAAAGTAATGTTTTTGGTGTTAACATAGGTGATTGGCTTATAAATTCGGCAACTACATTTGTAACTTTCAAGAAAGGTAATGTTCCGTTTTCCTTTCTTGGTATCATGGTGGGAGAGAATCCTAGAAGGAAGAAGGTGTGGAAAAAGGTGATTGATAACATCAAGAATAGGCTTTCATCTTGGAAAAGTAGAAATATTTCAATTGGGGGTAGGGTGACGTGTAGCAACCTGCCCTAAAAATTAAATTTAGAGTCGCCACCTATTCTACCAGGGCGAATAGAAAACCCTACGCAGTATAAAGATCTGGGTAAGATTATTATAATCAGGTCAATGGAAGGTGTTATGCACCCTTAACCCTTGCCTAAGGTTTTAAATTGAGAGGCGGAGGTTTATGGCTAAAATTATTAAGTTAATAGCTAAAGAAATGAAAAGGGCAAAAAATGATATCCGAACGAATTGAGGTTTTGGGGAAGGGGACTCGCCTTGTTGCCAAGTGCCTACGTATCTCCTTAGGGAGAATCAGAGTCAACGTAGTTCGGGGCAGGATTGTCCGCCTTAGAATTTGATATGATATGGTTTGAAGGTATTTTGAGTTACCTTATCGTAGTTTTGAATTTTGTGGTTTGCAAGGCATTTTGAATTACCTTATCGAAGTGATGAAAATCCGTAGTTTGAAGGAGTGTTTTAAGATTTGGGCGTACAACCTTGATTTAATATGTTACCGTTAGTTGCGATGATCAATAGGTTTGATCATCATAGTTAACGGATTGAATGAAGGATTACTGACCATTCTGATCGATAGATTCGATCATCATGAACAGCAAATAAAATGTATTTTAAATAATTTAAATTATTTATCGTTATCCCTCATAATCAATAGGTTTGATTATTACACGATAACGAGTTGAGTATGCTAATCATCGTAACCGAAAGATTTGAATAAAACCATTTAGCAAAATAAATGTATTTTTATTATTTTATTTCTCACCGATGCAACTATTAGATATAATCGGATCAAAGAGAAAATTGAATAAGGATTAATATTTTTTGCCAAATGATTGGTCAAACCCTAATGCTTATAACCTTTCTAGGGTTTTGTGATCTTTAACCATTAAAATTAATTAAATCAATTAAGTCGAATAATCGAAATAATCGAATAATCGGGACATACTATAATCCTAAACTAATCCTAATTTTATTCTTCTAATCCTAATTTTATAAATTAATTAAATTTAACTATAACTAATTAAATCTAATCCAAATAATTAAATAAACAAAATTAATGAAAAACCTGGCCTTGATCCTGTGCATTGCGCCTGGGAGGTCTGTGATGGACCTGCATGTTGGTGTGCATTGGATCTGATAATCTATTCATCCAGTGATTGTGTTTGAAGGCGTATGGTGCTCACGCATAAGGAACGAAGCACTGGATCTATGTTCAAATATATTGTAAAAGAAAATATCATAACATGGGAATCGAACCCAGGTAAATACGCTCCCCACCAATGGTCCATTGCCAGTTATGCTGCTTGCTCAAGTTGTTAGTAAAACGAAACGACAAAATAAAATAAAGAATTAACTATTAATGGGGAAGTCAAACAAGAACGAACCTGGGCCCCACACGTCATTAATGGACGAATGAGAGTTGAAGAAAGTGGGTTAACCAATTGACCATCCAATCAGGAACGTCCATGGATGCCACGCGAGCGCCTTGACTGGCCTGAAGAGAAGAAGCCACCGGAATAGTGTTTTCGGTTGTCTTCTCCGATAACCCCCAACGGCGCACCTGTAAAAACGACCATAACAGAAAAAGAAAAGCACCCAGATCCAATAATTGGGACCTTGCGAATCTCGTGGCGCCATTAGTTTTGGCTAAAAACGCCTGTAAGGGTCCACACGAAGCAGATGACCTCCTTTTACGGGTAATGCATCAATCCTCTTCTAAATAAGTCCCTGAACACGAATATATGTTGGAGATAGGTTAAAAACGCATGGAAAATCGAATACAAACCTTCACGTTCTTACCTCCGGTGAGAGCGGCCAGGGGTCCTCTGAGTAGGTATGAGCTCGAGTAAGGATTGCAATCGACTCCTCGGAACCTCAGGAACGTGAATGAATGCTTCCTTTTGATTGAAACCTGCTGGGAGAAGTTTTTCAATATGTCCTAACCTTTGGAAATCTTGTAACTTGCAAACCCTAGCCTCCTCCCTCTCTTTTTCGTCCCCCCCCCCCCCCAAAAAAAAAACCTCCCCCTGGCTGCAACAATCTCAGCTATATATATGGTAGAATTAGGGTTATGTCTTGGGAAAGAATCATGAGAAAATTGATTGGAAAATTTGCATGAAAACTTTCTATTTTTGGTTCTATCTATCTCTTTCTCTCTCCATGAAATTCCCTTGATTTATTCTCAAAATATTTCTCCAAATTTGATAGTAATAAGATCTTATTCCAATCTTTGATTATTTTTATCATTTATTTAGTTTATATTGACTTTTATGAATAAAAATCCAATATAATAAAAATAAACAAGTAACAAAAGAGAAGAATATAATTATGGGCTTCTAGTGCACTCATGACCATGTTTAAAAACTCAAACATAGGCCCATTAGCTCAACAGTCAAGTATTGGCCACTTTACATTAGGTGCATTTTCACAAAATCGCTCAACTTCTAAGCCTTGTATCTCCTTCAATCTTTGCCATAGGACCATGTTCTAGGACTTTTTGGAAAGCTCCAAGAGTCCTCTAAATGACCCTTTTGGTTTCAGCTCAATTGAAGCTTCCATGCTCAAGTTATGAGCTTTGACCCAAAAGGTGTTTTTGTTAACTTTTTGGAGGACCTATAATCTCTTTGACCATATCTCTTGAACGAAGCATTTCTAGCATTGGCCTGTGGGAGACAAAGTTGTAGATAATCCAATTTCCTTCAGAATAGGCTTTGGTTGGGAAATTTTTGATACTCCATGTGAAAGTTATGACCAGTCAATGATCAACCTTCTGAATTTTTATTAATGGATCATGATCAACCTTTGATCAAATGATGGATATAGCCTCAAATACTAAATGTTTACCAAAAGTCATGAGTTTTGACTGTACTTTGACCATAGTTGACTTTTAGGTCAAGCTAGTTGACTGCGGATCACTTGAGCATTTGAATGAGAAATCCTTGGGATTGAAGCTTGATAATTGACATGGAGACACCTTGAAACATATGAGACACCTTGAGATCCATTTGAGGCCTTAGAGATTCAAATTATTTTGATGAAGTGCAAACCCTAATTTAAGAGACCCTCGATTATGAGAATGTTGCTTGAATAAACCCTTAAACCTTGAACCCTTGATGATGAAATGATATGGGCAAATTTTGGGGTATGACAGCTGCTCCTGTTCAATCTTCTTGAACCTGAAGAGTCAGATAGGCACGTCTGCCTATCGTGGTCTAAAGGTTGAGATGTCGGAGAGTTAAAAAAATTAAGCGCTTTTCCTCAAGTGGAAGTGGAGGATTCTAAAGGAGGATAAAGCCATATGGAGTAGTTTTCGGGGCTGAGATACCATGCCATTAAATTAAAGGTGCAAGCGTCTTGTGGGGAAGTTCTCAATCCGGATAATTCTATTTGGTGGAGAGATGTAAATTCAAATGATGTGAAGGTGGATTCTAGTGAGGATGGTTTCTCTAGATGTGTTCAATGCAGAATCAAGAAAGGGAATAACATTTTATTTTGGCATAGCTTTTGGTTGGGAGATCAAACGCTTCGTAACAAGTTCCCGGATTTGTTCGATCTATCAAGCAAAAAGATTTGCACAGTTGAAGACATTGTTGCATGGGGGAGTGACATTTTTTATTGGCATCCTTCTCTTCTATTTGGGTCTGATCGTGCGATTGCCCCTGATGATGTCTTCAGTTCTGCTCTGGTGCAGTAGCGAGAATTTGCTGTTAGCAGTTTTTCCGCTGCAGGCCGGTCAAGACGACTTCATGTGGATGCTAAACAGCAATGGGGTTTTCTCGGTGGCGAGTGTATCCGATCTGGTTTCCGATTTTAAGGAGATAGCGTGGCAGCCTGCTACGTTTAGGAGGTTGAACATTTTGTGGAAGTCGAAGATACCGCTCAAGATCAAGATTTTTTTCTTGGAGAATGTTCACTTTCAGATTACCATCTAAAGACATGCTAATTAGAAGAGGTATAGCTATCATTTCCTCCAACCAAAACTGTGTTTTTTGCAATTGTCATCTGGAGTCTATGAACCATTTATTTTTCCTCAATCAAATATCGAAAGCGGTATGGGAATGGATCTATATATGGTTGGGAGACGACGTTGCTTTTTCGATAGAGGATTTAATGAATTTTTATTCTATTCAAGAGAAGGTGAAGAATGTTTTTGTTAGGGAAAACATTAACAATATTTGGTTTGCAACTAATTGGAGTTTATGGCTCATGAGAAATGTCATTATTTTTTAGAACACCTCTTATAGCTTTGAAGTGGTGTGTTCCAACGTTATGTTCTTATCTTGGAGATGGTTGACTAGTTGTAATCATTTGTCCCGTTCTAGCTTTAACAATTGGTAAAAGTTACCTTTAGTTGGTTGTAACTCTTTGTAGTGTTTTGTGTTGTGAGGGTTCCACCCCTAGTGCGATTTCTTATATCAATTGCTTATTGGAAGAAAAAAAAGACATACCATTAAACAAGGTTCTCTCCCCTAGATTGCACTTGAATCCATGACAAACAATTACAAGCACATATATTAAAACATGAGAAAGTAATTCTCCAAACTTACAACGTAATACTTAAACACACATCCAATAAGTGACACACATAGGTCTTATTTAACACTTATATTAAAGAGTAAAGCATATAGTGCTTGCAACATAGGATCTAGACCTATATTATAGTATGTGATGCTTGACCCATTTTGTGAAAGATTAATTACTGGCTATGTATAGCGAGTAACTCATCATCTGATTTGGTGAGGACGTCTTGCAAGATATGCTCTACAATATAGGGTTCGCGCTCACCCTGAGAGAGAGTTGCAGAGTCATTAGCGTTCCAGAGAAAAACCCCTTGAAATTTTGAGTGTTTCTTGAGTTGTATGCAGCCAGCAATAAAAATCTCTCGTGATATCTTATTATTCTTAGTGTCATTTGGGTCGGTGCTAAATCCGGGAAGGACTTTTTGAGGAGGGTAGTCTTTTATTAGATTGTCATAGATCACTACAAACTCCTCAACTGTGGATATAGTATTTTTTTGATTGTAGAATTGGTAGTCAACCCAATTGATAATGCCCTTGTATGCATAATACAAATTGCGGTAGTGAGAATCATTAATCTCAGATGTAGCAATGGACACCACAGTAATCTTTAAGTCACGATCATTCTTGAGTTCTGTTATAATTTTGCCTATGCACTTAACAAATAGATCATCATATCTATCAGGACTAGTTTTGATAGTTTCATAATTAATATCAATGCCATCAATTGTGTTGCCGCTTTCACTGTTGTATTTACCGATGAGCACTTTGAGTGATTTTACAGCCTCTTTAATCCATACAGTTTCATCAACAGGATCGAAAGGAGTTTCAGCATCACGACCTCCAATGCTTATTACCACCTTTACGTTTGGATACCTTTTCTTCAAATTATTCACTTTTTCTGGACCGAAGTAATTCACATTCCATGTTTCTCTGAAAATTCCGTCGCCTTTTCCATTTTTGTCATACCCCTCACTTGCAAAGCCCAAAATATAGTGGAAATCAAAGCTTTTGGTGTTGATGATTTCAATTGGAAAATCAGTTAATAAGGATGGCTTCACACCAATATACTCTCGAAAGATAAGTTTAGACATTTTCACAATTAGAAAGGAGGGGGATATGAGATTAATTGGCTTTTGTGTTGTGGTTTGAATTAATCACCAACTGTTGTTTCACTTTTATAATACTACGGATCCAATTAATAAATCTTGCTATTATGCTCTATGACGTTCACATCTTGACATAAGCATGATATATAATTCTTATTATATTGAAGAAAGTCAATAATGTAATATTCAATGACTAAATATATTTGAGTAAAAAAAGTGACTAATTATAATACATTTATTAGTCAATTAGTTAATTGTTGGTATAAGTAGCAGTGTTTTCTGAATGAGTATGTCATATAAATAAATATTGAATAATCCTTCCTTTGTATCTCTATAGTTGCCATTTTAAATGGAATTGCTTACACGGATCGACCAGAATTTAGCCACGGCCAGTAGCATGGCTAAATAGTACTAAAAAAAGAAAAGAGTGACTTATTAGGAAACCTGAGAATATGTTTGAATTTTACTTTGTTTATAATTTTGATAACTTAAAAATATAAATAAAAAAATATTGTTAAAATAATATAGAAGTTGGTAGTTATAATTGATTATTTTTTGTTCAAATAAAAATATAAGATTTCCTTGAATAAAAAGAACTTAGGAATAATTTATTAAAACTTGAAATAAAACATGGGTTATTCAATAAACACCCATGTTTATGAGGTGGAACAAGAATGTAGGATTCCCAACTTCAAATTTCCGAAAATATAATTTAAATTCATCAAACAAACACTCCTTAAAAGAATGAACTTTAAACGTTAATGTTAGCCAAAACGGTGAAATCGTTGCTAAAATACTTGTTCCACTTTATACACGTGGTTTATGAGGTGTTCAAGGAATATTAGTCAAAAGAAAATTGTATCCCCATGATTTGGGGATTACAAATGAGTCCTTCTTGATTCCCAAATCTATGATCATGGAGAAATCACTTCATAGATTTCTAGCCCACGTCTAAGGAACTCCATACAAATGCCATATTCCCATAATTGGGAGATGTTATATACAAATCGAAAAGAGATATATAAAGCCTCTCATCATTCATGCATGATCTGAATCTTTCCATCCTTTATTCTATGCTTTGCAAGTACAATTGGCGTCGATCACGGAGTCCGATAAAATTGACCTGAGTTACACTTACCTTCAAATCATAAGTTATCTCAACCATCTTCCTTAAGTTAGAGAAAATGGAGGCATTTGCAACATCTACGGAATTATCCACAACTATTTCCACCATATTGGGGGATATGTTGGACGTGGAGAGTTCAACTTCTCTCGTAGAAGATACGCTCACCATATCTTGGAGGTAAATGTTTTCCCCGCCATCCCAAACCAAATTCAAGAAGGAGTTATAACCTAAAATCATTTTCTCTGATATAGATTCTGTCGACATCCATCCCTATGACAATAATCTCATGGTTATGAAAGTGAAGTGTAACCATTGGGATATAAAGAGGGTACTGATTGACCCAGAAAGATCATTGAATGTCTTATTCTGGTACACATTCGAAAGACACTTATTGAATCAAGATGACATCTGAACATTCTTAGATTTATTGGGGAGTATCTCTAGAGAGAAAGTATTGGTGAAATGCGACATAACTCTTATGAATGTGTTTGGAATGAACAAGAACACAGAAATGGTCTAGGTCAAATATATCACGATAGTTGCCTTTTCTTCATACAACTTCATAATGGAGGTTTGCTCTCAACCTTTTAGGCCCCACCTTGTTAACCTTGTACTTAAGCATGAAGTATCCGGTGTCGAGTGAGTGGGTTTGAATAGTCCATGGGGATCAGGAGACTTCTCAAGAATGTTTGCAACTCTCATTCTACCATGAGGCGCGTAAATAATGATCTTTGTGAGTTTAGATATTAGGATAGAGCCCGAGAAAGAAATAATGACACCCACGAAAAATATAAAGGAGGTCTAGATTGGGCCCTCAAATTTTCAATCCAACAAGATAGGAATTTCCTTAACTAATGATAAAGAAGAACAATTGATCTCCTTGTTAAAGAGGAACATGGATTTGTTTTCCCGGGCCCTCACCAACATGTTAGGTATAGAAGTTAGGGATTTATTTCACTGTGAATCTCGTGGTACAAAGAAAACCTAAATTTGGTGAAGAAAAACAGCAAGCGATCGATGAGTATGATAGGAAGTAAAAGAATACAATCTCCATAACTAAATTCAAATGTTAAACAAGATTGGCTAACATGGTCCTTGTTAAAAAATAATCAAATAAATGGCGAATGCACGTTGATTTCACTTATTTGAATGCAACTTACTCAAATGATCCTTATTAATAGCCAAACATTGATAGACTGGTCGAGGGGTCCTCACTTTACTAAACTTTGAGCTTCATGGATTCTTACTATGACTATAAACTAATAAAAATGAACCCATCGGACGTGCCGAAGAAGGCGCTCAAATCCAACAATAGAAAATAGTATTACAATGTCATGTCACTAGTAAGAGATTCGTGCTGTTGCACGGGTACATGTTTATTTGATGTAGTATATTTTGAATGATATGAAAGTCAATGTTAAATGACACTATGAGCAATTTTATCAATTATTATGTAAATTAAATAAACATGAAAAAAAATATAATTTTTGATAGAATATTAACTTCATAATATTATAAGAAATGTAAGTGCAAAATTTAAAAATATAAAAGAAAAATATAAAATCATTTACTTAATTGTAAGTTGGACAATAATCATATAGATTTAAGTGGACTTTTTGTGGGAAAATTACTCATTTCAACTTCTCTTTTTACGAGTTCTCAAAGGATCCGTTGTTTTTCCTCTCGTAATGGTATTTGGTTTGTAATTTTTCCTTGTTGTTAGGTATTTGTTTCCCGTGTCCTCTTGTAATTGGGTTGGAGAACCCTTTGTTCTCCCTTTAATAAAATATTGCCTATTAAAAAAAATATAGATTTAAGTGTATTTGAAAATAGTAATTTTGTCTTTAAAAAAGGTAATAATTTGATAGTGACTCGTAACATAAAAAGTTAGTTGTGTGAATGACTATATAGTAATATTCAATAAGATAAAATACAATTCTAAAAGCACTTCTATCATTAGAAACATTTGAATTTTATTATAACCACTTCTATGGACACACACATAATTGATAGTGATATACTAGTGCTTGAAAATTAAACTCTAGTAGTGCTTGAAAATCATAATGTTCTTATTTTAAAGTAATATATATGTATGCTTTATTACTTGAATCCAACTGGTAGTGTCCCGTGTTATTTCACGAAGTATTTCAATTACATTTGTAAAATAAAGGAAAAATTATTTAAATATTTTATATAAATAATTGAAAATAAATTTAAATATGATTAATAAATTTAATAACATCTTAGATATCATATATAAAAAATTATGAAATATTGGTGCTCTCTATAAAAATGAGAATAAATATGAAGAGATTCAAAAATTAAGAAAAGTGAAAATGGAGAATGCAATTAGTTAAATACTGTATTATTTAAATAGATGATCAAAACTTTATTATTTTAAATGTAAGAGCTAAAAATATATTTCAACATAATTAATATAAATGTATATAATCACAACTCTTTTTAATTGATTTAAAAATAAAAAGAGAGGGAAGGTTGACATAAGGGAGAGAAAGAAAGCTGAAAATTAAAATTATTTTTAAATAAATCAGCCCATGAAATGAGAACACATGGCAGTAGAGAAGTGGGAAAGGTGAAATATTGTAGTTGATCAAAGGGCTTTATGGGTAGTTTGTAATGAAAAGGTGGTTTAGTTAATAGGTTACGAAATTGTCCTTTTTGTAGTGTAATTTTTTTTGGATGAAAGGGCAAATTAGTCGATTTGGACTATAGAGTGCATGTGCAGCTTATCAAAGGCTAATATATGAAGTATTCTCATACCTAATAGGGCGTATTATGGAGGTCTAAAAAAGGAATTCACTATACAAATTTTGATGAGATATTGGATTTGGTTAGAAGATACAACATGCAATTCAATTCCTTCAACCGCACTTTTAAATTATAAGCGAGCAAGTTTTTAAGATTTATCTTGACTTGAGAAGGAATCATGAATAACCCTCATAAAATTTAGGTGATTATTGACATGAGGAGCCCCTCAAGCGTCAAGGACTTCATTAACTAAGGGGTGATTAGCCTCCTTATCTCATATTATTTCCTATGTAAGTGAAAAGCTTTCAACTTCTTCTCCATGCTAAATAATAAGGAGAAGTATGAATGGAAAAACAAATGTGAGGAGGTATTTGTAGCATTAAAAACCTTTTTAGGGTACAATGTCTTTTTCTGAAATGCCCTAAGGCATGTGAGTTCTTATGCATATATTTATCATTCGCTAAGAGGAAAAATTGCCTCATAATCGTCCAATATAAAAAAAAAGGTGGAACAACCAATCTACTTCCTGAGCAAGTTATTCAAATGCGTTAAGTTAAGGGTATCATAAAATTGATATGTTGGCGCTGGCGGTCGTGATTAATGCAATTTTACTTAGATCATACTTCCTAGGGCACCATGTAATGGTCAACTAAACAACCCCATCCACCATATCTTGAAAATTCTAAATCTATTAGGTATGATGGTATCGTTGTCAGTGGAGATATGAATGTGATTTATCATCCCTTCTGTTTGAATGTTGCCTATACATGGGCATCGTGGAGATACTCAAGAGTATAGGCGCTGTTATGAGTGGAAATCTAGCTCTTGTAGCTGTTTCTTTTAGTTTTGTTGCTTTAGTTTTGGTTATGCTCTAATAAGTAACAATGGGAGAGATTTCTTTGTTTTATGTAGAGGTTTTCTAAGAGTCAACGTACACTTTTGTATGTTTATATTTTGGTGTGATAAGCATTTGGAGAAGACTTACGATTCGATGCTTTTAATTATAATATGAAATTTTATTATGGGATTTAAATTCTTTTGTTTGTTAATTTGGATTCTGCTGCCATGATATCATATGAGTTGGATGTCGTGTAAACATCCCAAGTACGGATCAAATGAATTGATGTCGTGCCAAAATCCTAAGTACAATTGGGTGCCTTAAAATATTATGATGTATGTTTATTTAAATTAAATGTTGCATGATCAATGTGTGTGTGTGTGCGCTTAGAGATGTGTAACATCCTTTAGCGGTGAAAAATTGAGCTGAAGCCATTGGATTGACTCAACTTGTATTTTAGTGAAAGTCGCCACCACACTTTATTGTTTCCAACTGAAATGGGAAAATAACGAAATAAAACCCAAAGAATTTTTTAAATCAAAACTAATAAAATAAATAGAGATCTTAGGTTCGAAGGTTTGTTAAGCAAGAGGAAGGTACTAGCACCCCTCACAAATGTAGTACTCTACAGAAACCTCTTTGAAAATATTTATTATTTTTTATTGTTATTGTTTTTGTTTTGTGAAACAGAGTGGGATGGCGAGAAAAGAGTTTTATTATGCTCGGCAAGACATCGCATCTTGTGCCAACCTACCATTTTTGCGCAATAGGGAAGTAAGAGCATTTGTAGTTCCTCTTTAAAGGAAAATAAAGAGACAAAGTAGCAAAAATGTTTTTAGGTGCAAGGCTTTAACAATACAAAGCAGGGTTTTTTAAAATGCTAAGCTTTAACAATACAAAGCAAGTCTTTAAGAGGAGTTAGGCTTTAAAAATGCAAGGCAATGGTGGGAATGCTATGTTTTAGAAATACAAAGCATGGTGGTTTTAAAAATGGCTAAGCTTTTGAAATGCAAAGCAAGATTTAAAAGGGGGAGTGCTAAGCTTTATAACTTCAAAGCAAGGATTTTGGTGCTAATATTTAAAATACAAAGCATTAAATAAACAAAAGGAAAAGAGGTGAGTACCTTGACAATTTTTAGTCAATAATATCCCATTCCTTTGGATTTTAGTCACACGAGCAATATCAATGACGAATCAAATCTCAAGCAAGCATCAATGGAAAACATCTCAAGTATTATGGGCGAGACATGGTATGTGTAATATGAACACAATTAAAGTATGTCAAATATAAACAAAGATATTAAGGTATACAAGTAATCTCAAGTATATAAGGCTTATGAATAAAATAGAGAACATGCCTCAACAAAGTCAATCACATCAAGTATGTATGAGTATGGATGTGTATGATCATATAGATAAGTATAAATGGACATGATATTCTCGTGGATATATAATTAATCAACAATGGATATCAAGTCTAAAAGTACATATAAAGTATAAGATAAAAGCATGTAGATCAAGCAATTATATACATAAATGATCCAACAAGGTATGCTCCATTTAAAGTTGGACAAACATCAATCTAGAGGGATCACAATCAACAAGTATCAAGTATATGAACATGGTGAGGACAAAAAAATTGTACATATAAACATCTAAAACACATAAGTTTGAATACCAAAAGGATATTAACAAGTATGAGTATCAAGAAACTATCATGGTATTTGATGAACAAGTAAGTATCAACAAGATATTGCATCAAAGCAATGGAGAATTTCTTTCCTTATTTTATGTAACTTCTTATAAATTCATTTAAAGGAAAATCTCAAAGTATTTTGAAAAACATTAAAAATTGAGACTTTATGTGCATGACTCGAATTATGTACATTTCCTGATTCGAATCAAATTGATTCCTTATTGACTCGAATCACACAGTTTGTAACATTTCTCTATTTTGATGTGTCTAAATTGACTCGAATCATACTTTGTAGTTGATTCGAATCACGAGATACCTGACTTGGATCATATTTTTCAATGGATTCGAATCACACAACAAATGTTTCAAATTCTTTATGTTTTCTTGTTTCGCTTCACTTGTTCATTTGACTCGAATCATAAAATGTTCTTGACTCGAATCTAACTAACTTTTTCCATCCATTTTCAGCTTAATTTCAATCATATATAAAATCATTTTGTCAACTCATTTTCATAAAATAGAATTTCATAATCTACATTATTATTGTTGTGTAATCAACACCCTATTTATTTGATAAATCGAAAAAAAAACTTTTTCAAACATAATTTCTTTCATAATCAACCTCTAGTTTGATTTCAGATATTTATCATGGGGAGATCTATAATTGTTGAGGAAGACGTTGTCTTGAAACTAATTGTTTTTTAATGTTTGGTTAATATTTTCAAGAAGCTTGAAAGATTGAGGTTGTTGTCATTCGTACTAACAAATTCAAGTAAAAAGAAGGAGGTTCTTCTCACCAGGTGACCCTGGTAGTAACTGTGTGGAACGCTGTTGTGGCAACTAGCATAAAAAATTTAAAAATTACAGAGTTGCCACCCTTTAGTTAAAGTAAAAAAGGGTAAAACTTTAAAAATTAAAGAAAAATTGAGATATTTGGGTAAGTAGGTTAGTTAGACAAAGGGAAGGTGTTAGGAACCCTTTGCCTCCCTTGATAAAATGGAAACACTCAAACACAAGTTTTGATAAGGGTTGGCCTCATATTGAGGTTTTAATCATTGGCCAAAACAAATATTAAAAAAAAGGCCTCAGGTATCATCATTGGCCAAAAAGTTTTTGAAAGCAAAATGGGCCTCATAGCAATCATTTGCCAAAAGTTTAAGAAAAAAACACGTTTTAAAAAAGGGGAGACCTCATATGAAATCATTGGCCAAAATTATGAGATTAGAGATTTGAGTTTGATAAAAAGAAAAGGTTTGTCGACCATTGTGTGTTAACAGACAATGGCATGTTAAGGTTCATTCAAGACATTGAACCCTATGACAAACCTTCCAAAGAGGGAAGAATAGCGTAGAAAAAAATAAGTGGAAAAAGTATGTTTGAGAAAATTGCCCGTGAAAAAAATCAATGGTCCCTTTTATATAGTTAGAAAAGTAGGTTAAAATTCATAACAGGAAATAACTCATATCAAAAAGCCCAACAACCCATCTTGGTCACAAAAATTGTGAACCTGGACATTGGTGCAAAAATGATCATAAATAGCTAAAAATCAACTAAAGTGCACCAAGCGAGATTTGAACTGGTGACCTTTTGTTTGTAAGCCTTAGTTCCTTACAAACTGTGCTACGTTATATATTTGAAATAAAAATCCAATTGAAAGTGTATGAAGCATAGGCAAATATTTTTCTATTAAAATATAAATAATGTAAGAGTAAATTATTATATTTTAAAATAAATTTTAAATCAAATATTTATAAAATTTCAAGATGTCAATGTAAATAAACCAAAGAATTTATAAAATCCAATTTTTGAAATAATTTGAATTTTCAAAGACGGGTCTCATATTTTATGAATAATAAGCCCAAATGAATAAACACTTTTATTTAATGTACACCCCCATTTAATCAGTAAAACCTATTGAACTCGCATCTTATAATCTTGATGACACTTATATACATATATATATTTTAATACATACGTATTTTAAATTATGTGCCAATGAAAATAAATAAGAAGGGACAAGTCTTAGTGGGTCAAATTTGGTGTATGACAACTGCGAACAAGGTGGAGTTCTTCTAAAATCTTAAGTGAATTTATGGCTTAAGAAATCTGTGGGATTATTGGTGATTTCTGTTAAGTACCAAAATGTAGTTATTTTGTATATATGTTTTGTTGCACTTATCGATACTTTTTGTTAATACCGTTTGAATAATACCCCGTTTTGTGTATAAATACGTATACTTTATGAATAGATATATTTTCATATACTTTTATACTTTTTGATAGTTTTCTATTCATTTTGTAGGTATTGAGGCGTATTTGGAGCATGAGTAATAACGTGTCGAAGACACGGCTTCAAACGCACGTCTTTGAGCATCGAAACCAACTCGTCAACGAATAAAGCTCAAAAATCAAAGAATAATAAATCACCAATTTGGTTGATATGTTGTCATTGTTAGATAGGAAATTGAATAAGCTTTCCAACGCTTCGAACCGGGCACAAATCGGAGTTACGGTTCTCAAGTTACGTCATTTTTACTAAAAGCTATTTTTTCAAGTCCGCGTGTTGGGCGCGATGCGCGCTCCTGCGCGCGACGCGCGCTGGACAGAACTCAAAATTGTATAAATAGCCGAAAATCAGATTTCTTAGGTAATGTTTTGGGTATTTTTGAACCCCAACTCATCCAAGGTCATTTTTGGGTAGATTTGGCTTGGAAACACCATTGGAGCTTGTAATCAGATGATCGGAGGTTGAATTTCTCATCGATTAGTGTTGACAAACCAAGAAATGTTTGGTTCCTCTTCTTCTCTTCTCTTTGTATTTCTCTTTTGGTGAGTTTGTATGTAAATTACTCTAAACCCATGGATGTTTATTGCTTTTTCTACTAGTTGTATAAAGTTTGCTTTACAAATCTTAATCGGTGTTTTTCTGATCTTTTTGCTTAAATGCTTTGGATTTGAGTTGTTGTAGAAATAGACATCACAAATCTTGATTAGGGGGATATCTGTTAGCTTTTGATTCTAGACATAGGATTGGGGTTAACATCCACATAATATCTGAGTTTAATGCCTCTGTGTTGTTCAATCGGTGGAGACATCGTCGAAAGAGCAATATGGTTGAAATCTGTCGGTGTTGCAGAAATGGACATTGATGTGAGGGATATGTGGTGATTCTGATTAGTATTGTAGATTGAGTACGGTGTAACGCCCGGAAATTTATTTATTCGCTTAATTTAGACGTTTGTGATGTTTAGTGAATTGTTGCGTTTTGAAGCGATTTAGTCGGTATTAGTTCGGGATAGTGGATCAACATTTAATCGAAAATTTTAATATTTTTTAGTATTAGAAATATTAATAAGCTAATATGTAGCGTTTTGGGAATTTTTTCGAGTAATTAAGATTAGACCGTAAAAATGAGTTATTGAGTAATAAGTCGGTATATTAAATAATCAAATTTTTGTTTTAATAGAATAAAAAGTGGAATATTATTATAAATAGTATTTTATTTTATTTTTTGAGTTAATGAGTTTATTGGGCCTATTTTTGATTTAGTAAACAATAGAGAAGGGGGTGTTAATTACTAAGTCCAATATTATGATAAAATTAGGTTTTTAGTGTTAGTAAGAGGAAGAGAAGTGGAGAGAAAACCAGAAAAATAGAAGGCATTTGGAGGAGGCTAGGTCTTGAAGAGGAGAGCAAGCTTATAGAAATCTCAATCCAAGTGCTAGGGTTGTAGAGTTTTCTTCAATCCAAACAAGGTAAGGGTGGGGTTTTTCTCTATATAATGGGTCTTATGAGAAATTATATGTTGGAGATTAGGGATTTAGGTTATTGATTTGCTGTGCTGAAATTGTTTACTATTGTTGTTTGAAATTGTCATGTTAACTTGTTTCTGGGAATTGAAAACGTTGGAATCATGTGTTGTGCTACCGTTGTTGTTTGCTACTGTGTTGTTGTTTGTATTACTAAACGTGAGCTTTGAATATGCCACCCTTGGGACACACCCAGTGAAGGACGACAGCCACCCTTGGGAGACAGGCGGCACATGCTGTTTTTGAAGTATGGTGCTCTAAATTCACTTTAAAAGTATCATTTTCATGCTAGTGACTTGTATTGTATAAGTGAAATATGAATTTGAAATTAGTTATAGAAATAAATTAATTAATGGTTCAAGTTTTATGAAATTAGAAATTAGAAAAATCACTCATATTAACTTTATATACATGAGTATTATAAGTTTATCGACATATTAGAATTAGTGAGAAACTGTAATTAGGCTTCATATTGTGTCATTGTTTTGTTTCTGATTTGCCCTTGTTTTATTCTCTCTGTTACCATTCACTTGTTTTTCAGAATATTTTGAATATGTATATCATGGCATAACCTTTATAGCATAGTAGTAATTATTAGGTAACAGAATGTTAAGAATGGAAATACATGGCTAGTAACAGTAGTAGCAGTTAAAATATAAGTAAAACAGTCCCGTTTGATCGAAATAGCCGAATTAAGCGGTATAATTAATTGACCGGAATTTGATGAAAATTGACGTGGTAGCTAAGTTTAATTAGTACATTAACGTGGTGGTGTTCTTTTGTCGGAATTGTGATATTAATCGGTCGATTAAATTAATAGTGAATTAATTTCAATTAGCCTATTTAATTAGAATAAACTTGAACTTAGATTAACTATTCGGTTTAGCGGTAAATTACGGCATCTTGCGAATTTGACCGTGAATGTGATTGTTGTGAATATCTTTGTGATTCTTTTGCTAAAGGCATTGTTCATAAATTTAATGAATTTTCGGAATTGTTTCGTTGTCGTATGAAGTGTGAAGTGTATTACCTTTAATAATCGGTAATAATTGTGATATGGGCGCGTGCCTTGTGACGAATATTTTTGTGAAGTAAATGATAATGATGGTGTTGTGTGATGTTCGGTTCATCGAGTCGCATGCATTTGCATATTTATTGTGACGGCCTGGATTGGCAAATTAGTGACGAAGGCTTATGCCTTGTGCCTCTGAATTGGGCAATTGGTGACGGGGGCTGAAGCTCCGATTGGTACCACATGCATATACATGAGTCATGTCCCATATATTTCTATGTGATTCATAGCGTGACGTTTGTGACTTTGTTGTGATTTGTATTTTTGTGACTTATTAAAGGATGGGATTATGTGAAGATGTGAATTTGTGACTTAATGATAGAATGACTATATTAATACTTGTGAATGCGATTAGCCGAATATGTCTAATTTCTAATATATAATTTATCATGCGCTCAATTATATGAATTAATATCTCACCCTTTCTTTGTTTCGCCGTTGCCTTTATATTGGTAACGTGCAGGTGATTCGCATTGAGAGGAGGTTAGTCGAGTTGGTCTTGAGTCGTTGTCGCTCTGATACGTAGCACTCGGGGGGACGAACGCGTCAATTTACTTGCTATTGATTTATTACGTTTTGGCAAATACTTGAGTTGTTTATTTGAGATTGCCAATTTAATTGTGTTAATTGTTGAATTAAGATGCTATGAAATCTTTGAACTAATTGTTGAGTTTCCGTTGCACTTCTATGGAAGTTGTTTTATGTTAAAGACTATCATTCGATGTTGTCGGTTCTCCCGTATTTTTTTATGAATGCTATGTATCCGCTTTATGCGACGAGGTGATTTGTCTTTGAGAATGAATATGTGATACCTCAATTGCTTATTTTTGTGAATTTTTATACTCTTATTTTATTTAAATTTCGTGGGTAGAATTGGGGTGTTACATTAGTGGTATCAGAGCAGGTCGGTCTTGTCCGGCCAAGTGTCGAGTCGTACTGTTGTCTAACAATCATGTATTGTTGTTTGTGCTAATTGTTTTTGTGTTGTAGTGACGTTATGGCTGGGAGGAATGATGCTGCGATAGCTGCTGCTTTGGAAGCGATGGCTCAGGCTATGCAGAACCAACCTAATGCTGATGAGAATGCGGGATCTCGTAGTTTGGCGACATTCCAGAGGGAGAATCCGCCAGTGTTCAAGGGTACGCATGACCCCGATGGTGCTCTTGATTGGTTGAAGGAGATCGAGCGAATCTTCCGTGTTATGGATTGCACTTCTGCACAGAAGGTTAGATATGGCACTCATATGCTGGCTAAGGAAGCGGATGATTGGTGGCTTGAGACCCGTAGGAGGTTGGAGGCTCATGGTGAGGAGATCACTTGGATTGCGTTTCGCATGGAGTTCTTAAGGAAATACTTTCCTGAGGATGTCCGTGGTAAGAAGGAGATTGAATTCCTTGAGCTGAAACAAGGGAACAAGTCTGTTGTGGAGTATGCTGCTAAGTTTGGTGAGCTAGCTAAGTTTTACCAATACTATGATGGTGCGAATGGTGAGTTTTCCAAGTGTATCAAGTTTGAGAATGGGTTGCGTCCAGAAATCAAGAAAGCGGTCAGTTACCAGAAGATTCGTATTTTTGTTGATTTGGTTGATAGTTGTCGGATTTATGAGGAGGATAACAACGCTCATTATCGTGTTATTAATGAGGAGAGGGGCAAGAATCAACAAAGCCGTGAGAAACCATATGATGCTGGTAGAGGGAAGCAAAGAGTTGCTCATGGTCATAAGACTAGTGGGGGAGATGCTCCTGCTAGGGTTGTATGCTTCAAGTGTGGTCGACCTGGTCATAAGAGCGATGTTTGTACTACTGATGTGAAGAGGTGTTACCGTTGTGGTAAGACGGGACATATGTCATCTGCTTGTAAGCATAAGGATGTTGTTTGCTTTAACTGTGGTGCGGAGGGGCATATTGATAGCCAGTGTCAGAAGCCAAAGAAGACAGCTGTAGGTGGTAAAGTGTTCGCTTTGTCAGGCACTCAGACATCTAGTGAGGACGGCCTTGTTAGAGGTACTTGTTTCATTAATAGCACTCCTTTAATTACTATTATTGATACCGGTGCCACTCATTGTTTTATTGCTGCTGATTGTGTGAAAAGATTGGGTCTTACTTTGTCTGCTATGAAGGGAGAAATGGTTGTCGAACTCCCCGCTAAGGGAACGGTGACTACTTCTCTAATGTGTTTGGATTGTCCTCTGTCAATCTTTGATAGGGACTTTGTTGTTGACTTTGTGTGTTTACCGCTTGTTGGTTTGGATGTGGTTTTGGGTATGAATTGGTTGAAACACAACTACGTTCATATCAATTGTTTTAACAACACAGTGAGATTTTCTTCTCTTGAAGAAGAAGGAGTTGGTTTGTTGACTGGTAAGCAATTGAAGCAACTGATGCAAGACGAAGCGCAAATGTTCTCATTGATGGCGTCCTTGTCTTTTGAGAATCAAGTTCGAATTGATGAGTTAAAGGTGGTGAGAGAATTTTCTGAAGTGTTTCCTGATGACATCCCTGATGTACCTCCAGAAAGAGAAGTTGAGTTTACGATTGACCTTGTACCTGGTACCAGACCTGTTTCTATGGCACCATACAGAATGTCTGCATCAGAGTTGTCTGAACTGAAGAAGCAATTAGAGGAATTGCTTGAGAAGAAGTTTGTAAGACCAAGTGTATCGCCGTGGGGAGCACCCGTATTGCTTGTAAAGAAGAAAAATGGAAGTATGAGACTTTGTGTTGATTATCGGCAGTTGAATAAAGTGACGATAAAGAACAAGTATCCACTTCCAAGAATCGATGACTTGATGGATCAGTTAGTGGGTGCTAGTGTGTTTTCTAAGATTGATTTGAGGTCCGGATATCACCAGATTAGAGTAAAAGAAGATGACATTCAGAAGACCGCGTTCAGGACTCGGTATGGACACTACGAGTATTCGGTGATGCCCTTTGGTGTCACTAATGCACTGGGAGTATTCATGGAGTACATGAACCGTATTTTTCATACTTACTTGGATCGGTTTGTGGTGGTATTCATTGATGACATTCTTATCTACTCTAAATCTGAAGAAGAGCATGAAGAGCATCTGAGAATTATGTTGCAAGTTCTGAAAGAGAAGCAGTTGTATGCCAAGTTGTCTAAGTGTGAATTTTGGTTGCATGAAGTTAGTTTCCTTGGCCATGTTATTTCTGGTAGTGGCATTACCGTGGATCCTTCTAAAGTTGATGCGGTGTTACAATGGGAGACTCTGAAGTCAGCTACTGAGATTAGAAGTTTCTTGGGTTTAGCCGGTTACTATAGACGGTTTATCGAAGGATTTTCTAAGTTGGCACTTCCATTGACGAGATTGACTTGCAAAGGAAAGGCCTTTGTGTGGGATGTTCAATGTGAAGAAAGTTTCAATAAGTTGAAGAAGAGTTTGACGTCGGCTCCGGTTTTGACTTTGCCTAATTCAGGAGAGCCTTTTGTTGTGTACTGTGATGCTTGCTTGATGGGGTTAGGTGGTGTACTTATGCAGAATGGTAAAGTGGTTGCTTATGCATCTAGGCAGTTGAGGATCCATGAAAAGAATTATCCTACGCATGATCTTGAGTTGGCTGCAGTGGTCTTTGCGTTAAAAATTTGGAGACATTACCTTTATGGCTCTAGATTCGAGGTGTTTAGCGATCATAAGAGTTTGAAGTACCTTTTTGATCAGAAGGAGTTGAATATGAGGCAACGAAGGTGGCTTGAATTGTTGAACGATTATGACTTCATTTTGAACTATCATCCTGGAAAAGCAAATGTAGTGGCCGATGCTTTGAGTCGAAAGACTTTGCATATATCGGCCATGATGGTTAAAGAGTTGGAGTTGATTGAGCAGTTCCGAGACTTGAGTTTGGTCTGCGAAGTGACACCGCATAGTGTTATGTTGGGAATGTTGAAGATTAACAATGACTTTCTTGACAATATTAGAGAGGCTCAGAAGCTAGATGTGAAGTTGGTGGATTTGATGGTAGGAACTGATCGACTTGAGAATGGTGATTTCAAGTTAGATGCACGTGGTGTGTTGAGATTCCGAGATCGTATTTACATTCCTGATGATGAAGAGGTTAAGAAGGCAATTCTTGAAGAGAGTCATAGAAGCAATTTGAGTATTCATCCAGGAGCTACAAAGATGTATCAAGACTTGAAGGGTTTGTTTTGGTGGCCTAGTATGAAACGTGATGTGGCACAGTTTGTGTATGCTTGTTTGACTTGTCAGAAGTCAAAGATCGAACATCAGAAGCCTGCAGGATTGATGCAACCGTTAGAAGTTCCAGAATGGAAATGGGATAGCATTTCGATGGACTTTGTAACGGGATTACCTAACACCTTGAGGGGATTTGATTCGATTTGGGTGATTGTTGATAGGCTTACGAAGTCGGCACACTTTATACCTATTAACATCACATTCCCGATTGCGAAGTTAGTAGAGATATATGTCAGGACGATTGTGAAGTTGCATGGTGTACCTTTATGTATTGTGTCAGATAGAGATCCAAGGTTTACTTCCGATTTCTGGAGAAGTTTGCAAGAAGCGTTGGGTTCTAAGTTGAGGTTGAGTACGACGTATCATCCACAGACAGATGGTCAGACCGAGAGGACTATTCAGTCATTGGAGGATTTGTTGAGAGCATGTGTTCTTGAGCAGGGAGGTTCGTGGGATACTTATCTTCCGTTGATTGAATTCACTTACAATAACAGTTACCATTCTAGTATTGGGATGGCACCTTTTAAGGCGTTGTATGGCCGGAGGTGTAGGACTCCGTTATGTTGGCACGAGTCGGGTGAGAGTGTGGTACTTGGACCCGAGATGGTTAGGGAGACTACGGAGAAGGTGAAGCTTATTCGAGATAAGATGAAAGCTTCGCAAAGTAGGCAGAAAAGTTACCATGACAAGAGAAGAAAAGATTTGGAATTTCAAGCTGGTGATCATGTGTTTTTGAGGGTCACACCTGTGACTGGTGTTGGACGAGCTCTGAAATCTAAGAAGCTCACTCCTCGCTTTATTGGTCCGTATCAGATATCAGATCGAGTTGGGAAGGTTGCTTATCGTGTGGCGTTACCGCCAAATCTTGCTAATTTGCACGATGTGTTTCATGTGTCACAACTCCGGAAGTATGTTTCAGATCCGTCTCATGTGATTCAGATGGACGATGTGCAAGTGCGTGATAATCTCACAGTGGAGACGATGCCGGTGCGAATTGAGGATCGCGAAGTGAAGGTTCTAAGAGGCAAAGAGATTCCATTAGTGAAAGTTGTCTGGTTGGGAGCTGCTGGTGAGAGCCTAACCTGGGAGCTGGAGAGCAAGATGCGAGACTCCTATCCCGAGTTATTTGAATCAGGTAAATTTCTATTTTCGAGGACGAAAATATTCTAGTGGGGGAGAGTTGTAACGCCCGGAAATTTATTTATTCGCTTAATTTAGACGTTTGTGATGTTTAGTGAATTGTTGCGTTTTGAAGCGATTTAGTCGGTATTAGTTCGGGATAGCGGATCAACATTTAATCGAAAATTTTAATATTTTTTAGTATTAGAAATATTAATAAGCTAATATGTAGCGTTTTGGGAATTTTTTCGAGTAATTAAGATTAGACCGTAAAAATGAGTTATTGAGTAATAAGTCGGTATATTAAATAATCAAATTTTTGTTTTAATAGAATAAAAAGTGGAATATTATTATAAATAGTATTTTATTTTATTTTTTGAGTTAATGAGTTTATTGGGCCTATTTTTGATTTAGTAAACAATAGAGAAGGGGGTGTTAATTACTAAGTCCAATATTATGATAAAATTAGGTTTTTAGTGTTAGTAAGAGGAAGAGAAGTGGAGAGAAAACCAGAAAAATAGAAGGCATTTGGAGGAGGCTAGGTCTTGAAGAGGAGAGCAAGCTTAGAGAAATCTCAATCCAAGTGCTAGGGTTGTAGAGTTTTCTTCAATCCAAACAAGGTAAGGGTGGGGTTTTTCTCTATATAATGGGTCTTATGAGAAATTATATGTTGGAGATTAGGGATTTAGGTTATTGATTTGCTGTGCTGAAATTGTTTACTATTGTTGTTTGAAATTGTCATGTTAACTTGTTTCTGGGAATTGAAAACGTTGGAATCATGTGTTGTGCTACCGTTGTTGTTTGCTACTGTGTTGTTGTTTGTATTACTAAACGTGAGCTTTGAATATGCCACCCTTGGGACACACCCAGTGAAGGACGACAGCCACCCTTGGGAGACAGGCGGCACATGATGTTTTTGAAGTATGGTGCTCTAAATTCACTTTAAAAGTATCATTTTCATGCTAGTGACTTGTATTGTATAAGTGAAATGTGAATTTGAAATTAGTTATAGAAATAAATTAATTAATGGTTCAAGTTTTATGAAATTAGAAATTAGAAAAATCACTCATATTAACTTTATATACATGAGTATTATAAGTTTATCGACATATTAGAATTAGTGAGAAACTGTAATTAGGCTTCATATTGTGTCATTGTTTTGTTTCTGATTTGCCCTTGTTTTGTTCTCTCTGTTACCATTCACTTGTTTTTCAGAATATTTTGAATATGTATATCATGGTATAACCTTTATAGCATAGTAGTAATTATTAGGTAACAGAATGTTAAGAATGGAAATACATGGCTAGTAACAGTAGTAGCAGTTAAAATATAAGTAAAACAGTCCCGTTTGATCGAAATAGCCGAATTAAGCGGTATAATTAATTGACCGGAATTTGATGAAAATTGACGTGGTAGCTAAGTTTAATTAGTACATTAACGTGGTGGTGTTCTTTTGTCGGAATTGTGATATTAATCGGTCGATTAAATTAATAGTGAATTAATTTCAATTAGCCTATTTAATTAGAATAAACTTGAACTTAGATTAACTATTCGGTTTAGCGGTAAATTACGGCATCTTGCGAATTTGACCGTGAATGTGATTGTTGTGAATATCTTTGTGATTCTTTTGTTAAAGGCATTGTTCGTAAATTTAATGAGTTTTCGGAATTGTTTCGTTGTCGTATGAAGTGTGAAGTGTATTACCTTTAATAATCGGTAATAATTGTGATATGGGCGCGTGCCTTGTGACGAATATTTTTGTGAAGTAAATGATAATGATGGTGTTGTGTGATGTTCGGTTCATCGAGTCGCATGCATTTGCATATTTATTGTGACGGCCTGGATTGGCAAATTAGTGACGAAGGCTTATGCCTTGTGCCTCTGAATTGGGCAATTGGTGACGGGGGCTGAAGCTCCGATTAGTACCACATGCATATACATGAGTCATGTCCCATATATTTCTATGTGATTCATAGCGTGACGTTTGTGACTTTGTTGTGATTTGTATTTTTGTGACTTATTAAAGGATGGGATTATGTGAAGATGTGAATTTGTGACTTAATGATAGAATGACTATATTAATACTTGTGAATGCGATTAGCCGAATATGTCTAATTTCTAATATATAATTTATCATGCGCTCAATTATATGAATTAATATCTCACCCTTTCTTTGTTTCGCCGTTGCCTTTATATTGGTAACGTGCAGGTGATTCGCATTGAGAGGAGGTTAGCCGAGTTGGTCTTGAGTCGTTGTCGCTCTGATACGTAGCACTCGGGGGGACGAACGCGTCAATTTACTTGCTATTGATTTACTACGTTTTGGCAAATACTTGAGTTGTTTATTTGAGATTGCCAATTTAATTGTGTTAATTGTTGAATTAAGATGCTATGAAATCTTTGAACTAATTGTTGAGTTTCCGTTGCACTTCTATGGAAGTTGTTTTATGTTAAAGACTATCATTCGATGTTGTCGGTTCTCCCATATTTTTTTATGAATGCTATGTATCCGCTTTATGCGACGAGGTGATTTGTCTTTGAGAATGAATATGTGATACCTCAATTGCTTATTTTTGTGAATTTTTATACTCTTATTTTATTTAAATTTCGTGGGTAGAATTGGGGTGTTACATACGGCGGAGTGATAAATCTAAGTTTGTGAGGAGTAGTTTAGATTCAAACCAAATAAGCTATTCTCTATCAAGAATGAATATTTTTTATGTTCATATGTTATATTTTCCTGTTTACTCAACACCCATTTTAACCCGAACTCAAGAACTAAGAATCCGTCAAACGGCAGTTCAGTAGCACTAATCTCTGTGGACACGATAAATTCCCGGATAAATATTTCCAAAACTTTTGTTGCTTGCCGCTTTACCGCTCCAACAATTTCCACATGAAAACTGTGAGCATATTGGTGAAGATGGAAGATTCAATAAGTGAAAATTGAGTAAATATCTCACATAAGTGAACATTGAATTAAAATCCTTTAGGATCCCTAACATTTCTTCTGGAATTTTTGTTTCCTCCTTTACAATACTCATCATCCCTTTAATCACCAGTAGACAAAAAAGTTCAAGTCCTTTAACAGCCTCATCAAGCTCATTTTTTCTCTTCATCATCCAAATGAAACTAGACTTCTTTCCTCTTGGTAATTCATATCACTATCAAACTGCCATGGCAAACCAAGTAAAATGTTACAAAGATCCATATTGTAGTTTCTCTGAGGTTGGCATGCATTTTGGTAAAACAAACTTAGCAATAACAGGTTGAAATAAATGCAAGATTCCTAACGTTCAGACTTCAACACGTCAAACAAGATGTCACAACATGTCTGGTATGACATCCTGGCTGCAGAAGCTGATATGTCAAGTGAATCAGACGTTTTTATTGCTACAGGAATCTCGTGTTTCAGCTACAGAATATTCAGGATAACTCAATTAGCTTATGTGTTATCCAAGATAGATTCAACCATGAGATTTCCATACTTTCTATAATTGGAGACAATATAGGAAACTTTGGATTGAAGACCTATTTTCTTAGAGAACAAGTAGCAGTTCTTTGTTGTGTTTTGAAGCCCAGTCCAGTCGATATTAATCTTATAAATAGAAGGATTGTAACCTAGTTTTAGGTGGAACTGATACTTGTGTTTTTAGGGTTATAGGAATCCTTATTTTAAGTTGTGCTGTAAGTTCCATATGTATGCATTCACAAACCTCTAGGTGTTGAATGTTGGTTTAATCTCCAAAGTTGTTAAGCAAGGAGAGTAGTGTCGTTCTCATAAGCTTTTAAGCATCTAGGATTGTGTGTCTTGGAAGAGTTTCTTCTGTTTTTGTTGTTTATGTTATTTGTCACGGGTTTGTGATGGAGGGGATTTGAGGAGGGCCTCATACCTAGGTGAGTCTTAGGTATAAGTCATAGGAAGGGTAGTGATTAAGTGAGAAGTTGTAAACGGGGAAGTTTAGCTTCGAACTGATACTATCATATATTGGTTTCATCCCTGGCTTAGTAGCCCCCAGAGTAGGAAGGTTGTTCCGAACTGGGTAAACAATTATGTGTGTTCTTTACCTTTCTGCACAGTTATTGTTTTCGTTACTGTTGTTGTTTTTTCTATTAGTTTCATCAATAGATATTTGTGTCGTGACATCTCATTCGACATCACATATCTGATACCAGAGTTTCAATTGGTATTAGAGCAGACATCCTGCTCTGCATTTGGGTGAGATTTAGGGAGGTTACTTTCTGGTAAGATGGACAAGGAAGGAGGATTTTTGAACAGACCACCTGTTCTAGATGGAAGTAATTATGACTACTAGAAACCCCGTATGGTGGCCTTCTTGAAATTAATAGACAGCAGGGCTTAGAAGGCTGTTTTGAAAGGATGGAATCATCCTGTTGTTATCGGAGAAGAAAAACAACCCACTAATGAGCTAAAGCCTGAAGAAAACTGGGACAAAGAAGATGATGAACTTGCTCTTGGAAATTCTAAAGCCTTGAATGCCATCTTCAATGGAATCGACAAGAACATCTTTAGGTTGGTGAACACATGCAAAGTAGCCAAGGATGAATGGGAAATTCTCAAAACTGCCCATGAAGGCACATAAAGTCAAGATGTCAAGACTTCAGCTACTAACCATTCAATTTGAGAATCTAAGGATGAAAGGTGATGAGAGTATTTATGACTTTCATATGAATGTTCTTGAGATAGCTAATGCATCCAGTGCACTAGGAGAAAAGATACTAGAAGAAAAATTGGTAAAAAAGATGCTCAGGTCTCTTTCCAAGAGATTTGACATGAAGGTGAATGCCATCGAAGAAGCTCAAGACATTAAAAGAATAAGGTTGGAAGATCTATTAGGATATCTCTAGACGTTTGAATTAAGCATCAACGATAGAGCCGAAAAGAATAACAAAAGCATAGCTTTTATTGCCAACACAGAAGATGGTATGGAAGAATGTGATCTGGGTTCAGATGAAGGAATATCCAATTCTATAGTATTGATTGGGAGATAATTTAACATGGTGGTAAAACAGATAGGTAGGAATCCAAGATCAAATTTCCAAAACAACCCTTCTGACATTCAAAATTCAAACAAGGATGGAAGAAGAAAATCTAAAGAAAAATCCTCTCAAGAAAAGGGCGTACAGTGCTATGAATGTGGAGGCTTAGGAACATTAAACCTGGGTGTCCTACGTATCTTAAGAGACAGAAGAAGGGCATATATGTAACTTGGTCTGAAGAAAACTCTGACAGTGACGTTGAAGACGAATCTGCCAAACATGTGAATGCTTTAACCAGCATATGGGTGGACGTTGATGATGATTCAACATATGATGATCTAGTTGCTTCATATAGGGAATTGTGTCTCAGAAGTGCTAAATTGTGTGAAGAAAGGGAGAAACAGAAGTGTCTGGTGCGCCAACTGAATAAAGAAAAGAAAGAACAACTAAGGACAATTTCTAGTATGGAAGAAGAGGTGAGCCTTCTGAAGTCCGAACTTGACAAAGTTCATAAGTCTGTCAGGATGCTCAACAATAGGTCTGACTCGCTCTATACCGCTCCTCGAGTGGGTAGAATGACCAGAGGTATGAGTAGCCTAGGGCTAAATGAGAAACATAAGTCAGCTCTAGGTTCTAGTCATCTCCAAACTAAATCAAAGATGTCAAATCAAATGTCTCGACATCTTGACAAGAAAAGCATGGTTGCTTCGACCTCAAGAACCAAAGAAGAGATGATTCCTAAAAACGCATCCGACGACCTGAGTCTGTTGAGGAAGCAGTTCAACAACATATCAAGGAAGTCCAGGATGAATCATGAAGGATATGAACAAGGAAGAAAAATCATATATCTCCAAAAACATGAGAGAGGTTCAGTTGTATCATGGTCAGGAGAAAAATTCAAAAAGAAAATAGTCAAACAAGAAGATATCATGACTAAAGCTTGTGAATCTGATGAAGAATCTGATACTGAGTCATATGTTGGAGAACTTACAGTGTGTGAACTTGCAGCAGGATTCTCATAGACATGCTTGGAAAATGAAAAACTTTGTAAGAGAGTAATAGAGCACATAAATGTTGCATCTCTACTACAGGGTGAGAAAGAGAAACTCTTGACAATCATTAAGGACCTTAGAGGAGATGATGTGTTGTTAAAATCAAGAGAACATAACATAACTCAAGTGACAAGTAGGTCAAGTACTGGTATGAGAGATGAGAATCTCCTAAGTGAAAAGTCCCTGGAAAACAATAAATCTTGACTCTAGAAACCAAGTTGGGATGAAAATCAAGGAGGTCCCTCAAGGACAGGAGCAGAAGATGTCGAAATTCTTGTCACAACATCTGAAAGGAGCACAGGAAAGATACAATAGCCCTCAGCATAAATAACTTAAATGTGATCAATGTGGAAGTATTAGTCATTCAAAGGCTACATGCTACAACTTGACTAGATATCCCAAACGAATGGTGTCTCGTCAAAGGAAACATACTCAGATGAATCCGAAGGAAGAGAAAGTCTCTAGTCGTGAGAGATGTATAAAAATTGTATCTAGTGACACAAGCCATGTTATGCATGGAAGAAAATCCAAGTCAATGAAGGTTGGAGTCTCAAGGGGCAAGAATGATGTAGGTGTCATGAGTAATGACCTCTTTGAGGCCAAAAGGGTGAGTTCTGACAAAAAGAGGTCTACGGATTCCATGGTCATATCTCGCAAGGAAGAGAACTGTGACTTGACCAGATCCAAGAAGATAATGGACCCTACAGATGTGATCATCAGTGACTCTATCAGAAGAGAGAACACCCTCAAGACAACTGCAATACCAGCTGAAGGAAGCTTTGCTGAAGATGTGTCAACATCAGATACCAACATTGAGAAATGTGGTACAAATGCTGAAGCTGAGGAAACACAGATAGCTGTCAAAGATCTAGTCTGTAGTAGGCAAAAAGATCACCCTCAAGAACTAAGACTAAATGTTTCTAGTCAAAAAGATACTTCCAAATCAAGGGAAGGATCATCAAGTCCCAGTTGTATATCAAATTATGAGAATAAAGTAGCAACTGATGAGCCTTAGGTTAATGGCCTGGAAGATGAACTCAATCAGTACAAGAGAAAGGATATAGGGAACCTGATCCCAATAGTGTATGAGGTGCATGTCCTAAGTAAGCAAGACTTTGCTACAGAGTTGAAGAGAGTCTTAATGTTCAGTTTGGTTGTCCAGGTGAATATCAGATTGAAGGGGACTATATGAGTAATCAGTCACTGCTTGAACTAAGAATATGTGAGTGTGACACGAACCAAGATCCAAGTGCGTGGTGTATGATGTTAATTGAGCCCCAACACAGCCATGAATATGAAGGGAATGAAACTGAAAAAGTTCTCTGTGTCAAGAAGGGCTTGAGATACTATGCCCAGATATGTATAAGTACAAAAGGGATGTCGGATGAAATGTTCCAGCATCTTGTCAAACAAATACATTTGAGATTGGCAAAGTTTCTAGGAGGACGAGCTAAACAAATGGAGGACTCAATTCTCCTCTATCAAAGCAAGTATGCAAAGGATGTTGGTTGGGAACACAGTTGTAATACGGTGAACTGACTTTTTATCGATCGAAATGTCGCGGTAAGCAAGAGTTGCCACCGACTTTTATTTTATCCAAACAAATTCGGAAAGGCAAAAAGAAACAGAAAAAAACCTTTTTAAAGAAATCTAAGTTCGGGGGGTAATTTATGCAAAGGGAAGGTGTAAGGCACCCTTTGCATCCATGGTTTTCCATGGGCTCTTAATTGCTTTGCTTGCTCGTTTGTTTTTTTTAAAAAAGGTAGATGAAAGAAAAAAGTGGACTTTAGCTCGTAAATGAGCGTAGCCAGTTTTCGAAGAATTGTGAGAAAGAATATTAAAGATGAGCATTGCAAGGCAATTAGGGGCAATTACCTTAAACTCAGATGATAGGTCTCTTTTTAGCCTTTCAGAATGAAAGGGTCTATCCTTGCCATAAGAGGGCAGGAAGCCTTTCGTTTGGAGGTTGAAGGGTCGTCGAAGCATCCTTTTCCATGAGACTGTCCCATGCCATAGAAGGGCAGGTAGTCTAAGGCAAGAATCAGAATAAGCCATTTTCGTTAGGCAACCAGAAGATACCTCAGCCTTTTTCCGTAGGCAACTTCCGAGGGTCGAGGTCATTTGTGTATCGAAGGCAGCATCATTTAGGGTCGTGACCTTTTTATCGAGGCAACATGGCTGAGGTATCCTCGTATTCGAGGGACTTGGCTTATTCTGCAAAAAAAAACACAAGGCAACAGTCAACAAGGCAACAGAGAGGTTACCCAAAAGCGTGCGTGTGTGCACCAATCACGTGATTATATTCAATTATATTATCTTGTAAATTAGTGAGGCTAATTCAATTTAATGGTTGTCACTCCCTATTTTACTAACCACGTAGATAATATAAGGCAAGAAACAGTAATATGGGGGAGGGAAATTGTAACCAGCGGATCCCTTAATAGGGTTTGACACAAGTAATAATTAAACAGAAAAATAAAAGGTTAGGGTTTAAGGTTACCAAACTCGTGGCTTTGGCAATTTGACAAACCCTGGAAAAGGCAAACAAAAATAGGGAGAGTGTATGGCTAATTCAAAGGCGAACGGGATTGACCCTAAAATAAAGAATAAATAAATATATATAAAAATAATTAAATAAGTAAGGGTACTTAGCTCGGATTTGATCTGATATGGTTGATAGGACGCTTTAAGGTTAACCCTGAAAAGAGGCAAGGCGGAGGCAGAAAAATTGAGTGTAGGCAATGTTTATTTAAAAAGAGAAACCCTAAAAACAGGAAATAAAATAGATTTTCAATTTTTAGCGTCGAGTACTTAGCTTCGGTTCTTGATCAGGCGCGTAGTCGGAAGACACTTGAAGGATAACCCTGAAAAGGCATAGAAAAAGAAATATTTAGTGTATGGAATGATCTTCGTAAACCCTGATTAGGGCACAAGTTAACTATGATTAATAGAATAAATAACATTGATTAAATCGGCAAAATAAGGTTCTCGATTAAATTGTCTAATCCTAATGGGCATTTTTAACTAATAAAAACATTGATAACGAATTAAACAATTAAACAATTAAATTAATTTAACCATTTAATTAAAATAAATATTTATAAAATAAATTATTTAAAAAAAGGAATTTAGTAGATGTTCTTCTTTAAAAAGAGTGTTTAAAAGACATTTTATTAAATAAAATAAACTAAACAACATATAAAACATAAATATTGAAGAAAAATAAATAAATAAAATTAGGGAACTCAGCTGGTGATTAGGTGTGATGCATCCTTGAGGTCTATGGCACACTAGCAGCCTCCCGTGCGTTGGATGAGTTTCAGTGATAATCTGAAGGGTGGCACTTGCAGGTGCGTGTTGGTTTCGATGAGGGTGCAAACGCTGGATCTGTTAGCAAGTCAGAACATCAAAATTACCAAAATTATAGCGTGGAGGGTAGGGTTCGAACCCAGGCCCTCACGCTGAATATCCCTTTGCCTTTACCAGTTGAGCTACGCGCTTACGTTGTTACACAATGGAAACAGAATTATAATAAACAAAGTAATATTTCAAACTCAAGCAAAACGCGCGCTGGCTTGAGTTATCTTCTTCCTCGCGACTCACAGATGCAGCAACGGTTTAGCTTCGTGGCAATAGCCCTGCAAACCTCAAACTCGACATGGAAGCCGGATAAATAGAAAACAAGAACCCAGATCAAACAAGCATAACCTACTGAACACGAAAACGGGGTCGATTTGGACTAATTTACTCTATAATAGCATGGCCCCAATTCAAAACCTCAAAACCCTAACAATGTTAGATTGTGTTTCCTGCAACTGAAACTTAATCAAACAATCCAGATAGCATTGTAACACCATTATAAACATGAATATAGGTTCAAAACATATTAGGGATGCATGAATCATGAGAATTGAACTTGGCTAAAAGTGAACAAACCGTAACGAACTGGGCACGATTCTGAGGGCTCTGGCTCTTGAGAACAATTGGAGATCCTTCAGTGATATCTTGGGAATGTATCGGAATGCCTTGGATCACTTGAATTGCGCTACAATTTTGACTGCAACCTCACTTTTTTCTCACGGTTTAGTGAAATTTGATGAAGCCAATCCTTGCCTCCGAATCCTTCTTTTTCTGCATCTGAATATATTCCTCTCTTTATAGAGGATCCATTAGGTTAACATTTTTAGAAGGAATTTGATTGATTCTTATGATTGAAATTTGATTTGGATATGATTGAATTTGATTATCCAATCTTCCTAAATTGGTTCAATTCCATTCTTAATATCTTCTCCACGTTTTGACTGATCCTGAAATAGGTGTGAATTGATTGAGAACAAATATATGGTCTTTTAATTACCAATTTATGATTTATTTGATTTAATTTGTATTTAAATAAATAAATTCAAGATTATATAATAATAAAAATCATAAAATAGATAGAAAAAGGTTTATGTGCTTCTCAATTTCTATTTGCACCTAAAAACTAAAAGAAATAGAATAATATGTAAATATAATAAAAATGATTTGTTAATTTTAATTAAAATTCAACTTAAATTTAAATTGAATTAAAATTATAATTGTAAGCCTAAAAAGGGGTTAGTGAACCAAAAATATTGCTAAATCGTAAAAACGACCAAAATACGCAAAGATGAACGTATTTTTAAAAAATTGCAAAATTGAGTTATTTTGCAGATGATATGCAAAAGCATACGCTTAAAAAAGAATCTGGAAGGCAAATTTTGGGGTATGACAGCTGCCCCTGTTCAATTGTCTTAAACCTGAAGATGTAGAGTGGTTTGTATGCCAGTCGGTATCTGAAGGTGGAAGATGATTGAACACTAGAATACCAAGAAATTTGCCCTTGCTGAAGTAGGGACCTTTGTCGGAGATGGGCTTGAAATGCCATCCAGGTGTTGAGAGAAAATTTATTGGAGATTGATCATGTCAGCGCCGTTCGTAGTAACTAAATTAGATCTAAGTCTTTTGAACTATTTATGGAGGATGCTCGAAACTAAGTATCAGAACTAAATCGTTGTCTTGATTATCTCTGAACTATTTTCGAAATAATTGTCACAATTAAATCTCTATCTTGTTTATCTCTGAACTATCTTTGGAGGATACCCAAAATTAAGCGTCAGAATTAAATAATTATCTTGATCATCTCTGAACTGTTAAGTATCAGAATTAAATCTCTGTCTTGATTATCTCTGAACTATCTTTGGAAGATACCCAAAATTAAGTGTCAGAATTAAATAACTATCTTGATTATCTCTGAACTATCTTTGGAGGATACCCAAAATTAAGTGTCAAAATTAAATCTTCGTCTTGATCATTTCTGAACTATCTCTGGAAGATATCCAAAATTAAGTGTCAGAACTAAATCTTTGTCTTGATCATTTCTGAACTATCTCTGGAGAATATCCAGAACTAAGTATCAGAATTTAGATATATGTGTTGATTATCTCTGAGCTATCTTTGGAAGATACCCAAAATTAAGTGTCAGAATTAAATAACTATCTTGATTATCTCTGAACTATCTTTGGAGGATACCCAAAATTAAGTGTCAAAATTAAATCTTCGTCTTGATCATTTCTGAACTATCTCTGGAAGATATCCAAAATTAAGTGTCAGAACTAAATCTTTGTCTTGATCATTTCTGAACTATCTCTGGAGAATATCCAGAACTAAGTATCAGAATTTAGATATATGTGTTGATTATCTCTGAGCTATCTTTGGAAGGTATCCAAAATTAAGTATCAGAACTAAATCTCCATCTTGAATGAGCGTCAGAATTAAATCTTTGATTTGATTATCTCTGCACTATATCTAGAAGACAATGTTTATTTGATTGTAGAAGTAGGCTGAAAAAGGAACATTAGTTTTATGCAATGTTGTGATGCATGTATTGTAATGTTTATGAATGAAAGTGTTATGCATAGGCAATGAGGCGTATGTATGTTATGTATGAATTTACTATGACACATGATGTATGAAAATGATTTATGCTATTTGGAGTATCTTGAGAAAATAAATCTCTGTATCATTGTGATTTTGTCGTTTGATTTTGTCTTGAGGAAGTACAGATGGGGATTTATGATTTCTGCTTGGGGACGATCAGTAACTTGATATACCCTGACTGGGGGTTAGAGATATTAACAAACCATGTTGGCGGAGAGCAAAGTGTTGGAGAAACGACAGTGTTGAAGATGTAAACTCTGTTGGGGATCTACATCTGTGTCTGGACGAGAACTTTTGAATATATCTTCTTAATGATTACTTTGTGGGGATATGATCTTATGAACCTGGCTCTGTGGGGAGATGTGGATGTCTTGAAAGTTGCCCCCAGTATCATAGTAACTTACTACTCGATTCAGGACACGCCACTGAGTATTGATCAAGATGTTGAACTGGACTTGCATAGATCTGCCCCTGCTAGTGAGGACTTTATGAAGTGTATATTGTAGGTGACATGCCCCTAGTAATCGTAAACTTAGGATGATGCCCCTGACTGTTTGGCTTTTGAGAGATTCTTGGAATCTTGACTTGATTGCCCCAGATTGATTGGGAAAAACGTGTCATGCCCCTTGTATACGTAGGGGACATTGCTTTTTGGAGTAATATTGTCTGTCGGGATAACTTTCAGTCATTAGTTGTACCCTGTTACAAGTTCTTTCTGATGCTAACATTTGAAATTATGTAGCAGAATATGTTTAATAATGAATTCATGAGATGCAATGCATACGTTTGTCTTGAGTTTTTGAAAAACATTAAAGCAGGAGATGTAAAAACACGACATTTGTAGGAACATGATATTTATAACAATGTGCCATTTGTGAAAATGTGACATCAACTCGGCATTTATGGTAAACCTTAAGGAGTCAGGATACCCTTTTGGTGACAATATGCTTTTGAACTAACCATGCTTCAATTAGGACTTTCAAGGGTTGTAACATGGTTTGGTTCACGGTTTAAAAAACAAAGGATAAAGGCTCAAAGTTTGATTGTACCCACCCCTCTTCGTGATGATCTTCGGTCCTAAGCTTAGTTAATTTGACTTATGCATTCAGGTTCCAAGAGACTTTTGGATTTGCACCTTTGATAATGATGATGGTTCACAAGCAAAGAGAACTTTTAAGATGGCAGCCACTTCTTCCTTTTGGTAGTCACAACATTTTGTTGTTCAGGAATTTATTGACTTCTCTTTTTTCATCCTTTTGATATCCCTAACTTTTGCCTGAACTGTCTATTTTGAGCTTACAGTCAGCGGGATGCCTTGATTTTTGCCTAAGTCTTCTTTTTTGATTTTTGACTTAGCAGGCTTTTCTTTGTATGTATGTTTTTTTTATTTTTTTCCTTTTGAAAGATGTTGACTGCCTTGTTTGATGATTGATTGAAACGTCATTGTCTTTTGATTGACATTTCCAAAACTTCTTTGATGTGTGTGGTTGAACGTTTGTGATTGAAACCTTTGTTGAAAGGTGTACTGAATGATTCTCTTAAAATAGAATGCACAGCTAAATTAACTGAGAACTACCATGCCCCAGGTTATGATCAAGGGTTTTGAATTTTTCAAGAAAGAAACTTCTACTTCTTAGGCTCAAAGGGGTTGACGAGGGATTAACATCCTTATATCTCCACTATTTAGGAATTGAAACAATGCCTGTACATCGTCAGCATAGTCCGTTCAAAAGCATATTGTATGAGGTTGCGGTATCGTTTTCGTCATCCTCCCTCAAAAGGCTTAAAGCTTAGCAGGAGTTGAATAAATACAAAACATATGCAAAGTAAATACGTGATTTGAAATGAATGATAACGAAATAATGTATTCAAGACAAACATATGCAATGTACTGATGATAATTATTAAAACAGATAATGTCTATCATAAGTCGAATGTTTAAACAAACAGAATAGAAATTGCAAACAAAAGTAAATCTAATGATCTAAAAAGTCCATCCTTCTAGCCATCCATAGTATTAGCAATCTTGTTGTGATTAGGCATGGGAGCAGTGATCACATTAGGAGTTGTAGGATGGTCGAACTCAATTTCACCAGCGTCGATCATATCTTGGATCTTGTTCTTCAACGGCCAACAATTCTCTGTGTCATGCCCAGGACTATTAGAATGATATGCGCACCTCGCATTGGGCTTATAACTAGGAGCAGAGGTGTTAGGATTCTTAGGAGGATCCCTCAGGGTGATCAAATTTGCCTTTAGCAGATGTTGTAAAGCCTGAGCTAGCGACGTGTTGATCTTTGTGAATTGACGTCTGGGTGTAACTTGTTTGTCTTGACGACCTTGTTGAGGCGCCGGTGTGGAGCTCAGAACTGCCCCAATAGATTGATCATGGTTCATCCTTTTCTGCCCATACACAGCATTTGAATCCGACTGTCATACCCTAATTTTTGACCCCCATGAGATGGCATATCTTTAGGATTTTTCATCAGGTCAAGACAAGTTCCCAGAGCAGTCACTTCTCCATCTGGCATTCAATCGAGGATGCTCAAAGACAAAAAAGCTCAGGCAAAGGATCAATCAATACAAGGATTAGTCCCTAATACAATCATGGGGCTCAAGGACTTCATTTTTCTCATCTATGATTGATTAGACATCCAGTCATCTGAGTACAGGTTTACTCAGGTCACCAGACTAGGGTTTTGAGCCTATCAAGGACTAAAATCAGGGATCACTTTTGGGAAACCCTAAAAAGCCCCAGGGAACCATTCAAAGACATCAATCATCTTCAAATAACTCATATGACAAGATCCACTGGACATTACATCTCAGTTCAAAGCCTACAGTCATTATTTTCACATGGTCGACAAATTAGGGTTTTGACCTAATTCACCAAGATGGTTGACTTTTGATCAGGGCATGAATCCAAAACTCAATACATGATTCAAGAATCTCCATTACCTCAATATAATCCATTTACATCATTCATTTGAGGATAAGATCTTGTTTCTACACAAAAGTCCAAAAATTCACTTTGTCAGGAAAAAGTCAACTGTGAAGGATCATCATTGACTTTTAAGGTTTTTGGTCAAAAAATGACTTTCAAAGATCAATATCATCAATATATGGGTATTAAAGTCATTTGACCAAAGAAATTCAAAGAAATTCATCAAGGAGCAAAAAGTCGGGAATTAGGGTTTTTGAAGGCATGGTGAGAACTCAAAATTTCACCTACACAACTCAAAAAAACTTCCAACATGAAAGTTGTAGATCTTGCAAAATAAAACAACATCTTACAAAGGAACTTTTTTCAAAAGATCAACCATTTATGAAGTTTTGGAAATTTTGAAGTTTAGGTCATAAACACTTAGAAATTTTTCTAAGTGTTTTAACCTAGTTTTCATCCAACTTTGGGCTCATTTTTCACAAATTTCCCAAATGATTCTGAAGAAGACATAAACTAATGATTTAAAGTAGATGTTTAGGGCTTTCCAAATTGTGTTCAACCTTCTCCAAATTCAATTTGAGCTAGGAGTTATGCTTGTTCAAAGTTGGCCTCATGAAGTGAAATTATAGGTCATGGACACTTTTGGACTTTGCAAATTTTGTGCAAATAACCTCTCTTATGGATGCTACACGACCCATAACACATCTGAAAACATGCCATGCATTCATTTTCACCATGCCATAAGAATTGAAGAAGATTCTAAAAACAAGAACATGTGATTATGTAATGATTACATTTGTGAATTTATGGCAAATTGATGAATCACCCAAGGAATCTTCTCACCAACCAATTAGAGCTCATTTCTGGCTCAGAATTGTCCCCTAAGATCAAGCAAAATCGAGGGCTAGGGGATTGATTAAATGGAATCAAAATTCTCATCATTGCATAAGAGATATTTGCAAATTTCCTTCATGGCTAAGAAAGCAAATCAACTTCACTAAGGAAGCTCACACTCTCACTCAGTACTGAACCAATTGCCTATAAATAGAGGCCTCATTCTCATTCAAAAAAGACACCAAAGCAACCATATTCCTTGCTTTCTCTTTCTCTCCTCTTGTTCATTGTTTTTCAAAGTTCTTTGGCAAGAAGAATCGATTTCTTCAAACCAAAGCTTATCTTTGGGAAGTGAGCATTCTAACATCTCAAGGGAGGTCATTTGAGGTGATCCAAGCACCTGGATCACTTCTGTAGGTGGAGGAACACCATTGTTGCTCTCACTTTGGAGCATTTGCAGTTGGAGGTCCATGGAGTGATTCAGAAGGTTTCAAGGCAAGCCAATCATCCAGACACACTCCTCAGGTCATAGTGAAGCTAACCAGATGGCTGCAGCTCATCTGTAACTCAGGATTCAACAACCTCCATGTCCACTTGAAGCTCAAATCGAGGGAGGTCCATAGAACAATTCAGAAGGATTCAGGCTACAATAAGCATCCAGTTAGCATCATTGAGTCTCAGGGAAGCTATTGAGATCATTCATTCAAGCCCAGGTGCTCTCAATCATCCTCACGACCTCCATTTTCAGAGGTAAGTTTCTGAACTTCACCTCTCTAATTTAAGTACTCTTTGTGAAATAGCTCGATTCTATCTTGCTCAGCATCATCAGAGGATTGAAAACCCTCTATCATCATCCATTTATCTTTCAGTATAGTCATTTAATTTGATTTTGAAATTTTAGGGTTCTTCACGATTTCTGGTAAATTAGTTAGATGTAGTTAATGATAGTTCATGTTAGTTACATATTTAGAATCGTGAGTGAAATTAGAGCAAGTTTCGTGTTTACATCATGGCAAATGATTGAGAAATGAGTGAGTTCAGAAATTCAAATTCATGGAGCTTGAGGTTGAAGACGAAGATGGTGGTGGCGCGCAAATTTGAATTCTCAGGGGAGAGTTTATTTTATTTTGAGTGGTATGCGTTTTATTAATGACTAAACAACTTGCCCCAGTGGCCACACATGCGCTCTTAGACTCCTCATGCCCAAAGTCTGGGGTTCGAATCCCCCTCGCCCCAGACTTTTTGTTTCTTTTATTTTTTTTTCATGGTTTTACTACTTGTTTGAAAATATAATGAATTGAAGGCAAGTTACTAACACTGAGCGCGCGCTGGCCCAGTGGTTTGGTTTTGGGTATGTGACCTAAAGGGCGTGAGTTCAACCCCTCTAGGTGACAAAATCATATTTTTTATCACTTTTCACACTAAATTTCTTCACAACTTCACACAATTATTTAACCTATCAAATTAAATCATTTTCACTTCATTTTTCACACACTTTTTATTTAACATATCTATTTTGTGAATAATCAAAAAAAATCATAAAAATATTATTTATTTCATATATTTTAATTAGGTTTAAAATAGTATGTTTTTAAGTGTTTTCTTAAATACTTTAAATATATATATTCACTTTGATTTAACCTAATCATTTTATAAATAATTTTATGATAAAACCCTAATTGTTAAGGTCTTAACTAAGTAAAAATCTTTATTTTTACTTTAATTAAGTTGACTTTTGTCAAATCTCAAAACTATTTTCAATCTCTGATAAAATCAAATGATTAGGGTTTCCAAACAACGAAACCTCATATCATTCCAAATCATTTTCAAATTTCTGCTATAACCAGTACTGTAAAGTACTGGGCCTCTAATAGAGTGTAAGTCCCAAAAACCTTCTCTTCTTAGCTTGTTTTCAAAACTGTATTTTCAAAATCTTCTTTCTGTTTTCAAAACATTCCTCTGGTATTTGAAGGGCATTATTCCCGGTGAAACTCTTCAGATACCTATGTGACCTTTGTCCATCTTCACTTCTTCTGTTTTCAAAAACCATTAACTGTTTATCATAAATATTCAACTGTTATCAACAAAACAACAAAAATATTGTTGAGGCTCTGTACATACTTCTTCAATGGCCTCCACTCCATCCAGGTTAGGCTTTACAAGCTTTCAATTTACAGTCTTTGTTTAAATTACTGTCAAATATAAACTGTGCATATATTAGTTTAGAACTACGTTTGAGTGTAAACCCTAGGACAGTTAAACTATATATATATTATAGGAATATGGCCTAGGATTGAGAATGTCTTCCCGGTGAAGGCTCTTTCCTAATTAGAGATCTGTAGTTCAAACCCCCAAGATGAATTATTCCCGGTGAAACATCTTGGCAAAAACCTTAGAATCCAAAAATAAATAGGACACATCCACCCAAAGAGGAATTATTCCCGGTGAAACCTCTTACCCATTTGCTTAAAGCCAAAATAAGTTCAAAAACTACATAGCTTTCTCTTGTGCTATAACAAGGACCCTCGATTAGCCTCCTCTTGGGCTTTGTACAAGGACCCACAGGCTTCTTAAAAGCATTTCCAGCTTCCTCTTGAGCTTGTATACAAGGACCCATCAGGTTTCTTATAAACATAGGAACAGGTCTTTAGTCACCTTTTAGCCTACCTTGGTGAGTTTCTTCCAATTTAAACCAGACTTTTAAACAAGCTAAGTTTGTCTCAATTTCACATTGAGTACATTTTTGGAATGAGAGACATGGACAGTCTCTGTCACCCTTATCTTCATCAATCTTCCTTAGTAAAGTCTAGGATCTATGTTTTGGTCATCCTCAGCATTGAGTCAGCCTTCATCTTGGGCTTTAAACAAGAAGTCTCACTAGATAATCTTTCTGCCAATCCTTTCATCCCTAAATAATTAATGGAGTGCTACCCAAATCAATCACTTTGTCAAAACCCCTGGAAAGGGTTAGCCTCCAACATCAATCACTTTGTCAAAACCCCTGGAAAGGGTTAGCCTCCAAAGTCAATTAATAAAAAGTCAAAAAATAAAGATTCATTTCTCTTAGGAGATAATTTCCCCAAAAGAGTCAAAACCCCTGGAAAGGGTCAGCCTCCAAAAACATGATAAAAGTCAGTCTTTTAATAGACAAATTCACCAGCTGAGTCAAAATCCCTGGAAAGGGTTAGCTTCCAAAGAAAAACAGTCTTTTTAATCTCCAGTAGAGTTAAAACCAACAAAAACAGTTAGCCTTAACCTTGGGCTTCATACAAGGCACCAAACAATAAAACTCCCCTGTCAAGAGTCAGCCTCAACCTTGGGCATTGTACAAGGCAGATAATAGAGTCTCCCCAGTGAGTTCTTCATCATTCAGTAGCCTCAACCTTGGGCTTTGTACAAGGCAGATAAACCATACTTTTATGTGTCAAAGATTCCTAACACTTAGGATCTTTCCCCATATAGTCATCCATACTCAATTCATTTATTTAAGAGTCCGCCACAACCTTGGGCTTTGTACAAGGCAGAAAATAATGTTTTTCATAGCTAGAGTCAGCCACAACCTTGGGCTTTGTACAAGGCACATAAATAGAGTCTCCCTCAGTAGAGTCAGCCTCAATTCTGGGCTTTGTACAGAACACCAAATAAAATCCATCAAATAAACATTCTCCAAATAGAGTCAGCCTCAATTCTGGGCTTTGTACAGAACACAAAAATACCCTGTAATTAATCCCCAATGGAGTCATCTCCCAGAGTCAATAATATCAATTAATCAATCAAAAAGCCTCAAGCTTGGGCCTCATACAAGCCAGCTAAAGTCAAATCTTTTATACAGTGGATAGACATAGCTTATCTCTATAGAGAGATATTTTTACTACTCTACCACATTCAAACAAACAAACATTTCAATTTCAATTTCAATCAAAGTCTCCCATTTAGGACTCTGAAAGACATGCTCTGGCACATCCCCAGACTTGTACACTTTCCCTAATTTGGACGAGCAACTTTCTTTCATTTAAGAGGCATCTGACTGGCATACTTGCACACACACAAGTAAGGTCCCCCTCTTGAATGAAATGAATCCAGTTATTCTGTCACTCTTTCAAAATGTTTGTGGTAGAATAGTACAAATACCTCTCTGTAAAGATGATTTCATGTCTCTTTACTGTAAACAGAGATTTAATTCCAAGCTTCAACCTTGAGCTTCAAGCAAGGCACCAAAAACAATCAATTTCCCTAGTTAGTTCCCCGAACTACATTAAGCTCTGACTTCCACTAGGGATATGTAGGCATGAGGTTCACAAGGAATCTCAGCGAGCTAATAAAATACCAAAAATAGTCAGTCTGTCTGTCTGTCTGTCTTTTCAAATCAATTCAATTCCTTCTCCTAACACAAAGGAGAAACTTTCCCAATCATTAGCAGCAAACACAATCACAAATGACACAGAGAAGGTTCCTGTAGAGTACTACAGATATGTAGGGTGTTTAAACACTTCCCTATGTATAACCGACCTCCCGGACTCCAGAATTTCTAGTCTAGGTGAAATCCCCACACTTAGCAAACTCCTAGGGTTTAGTTGAGATCTTTTTTCCCCTTTCCTACTCGTAGGACAAATAAGAAAGTTCGTGTGATATCGTAGGAAGAACTGAAATAAAATTCATCCCACCACGGGCGCATTCTCCTTCCAAATTTCGCGTGAAGGGTTTAGCGTGCCGTCCTCCCAAGTGAAACGGGGAGGTAAAAGAAAACGACCACCACAGAAAAATGGCGACTCTGCTGGGGATATAAGTGTTCAAAACCTTGGTTTTTCATCCAAACCAATGGTTGACCTGTTGCTGGTCCAGCCCCAATGAGGAATTAGGGATGCCAAATTCCCCCTCAAACAAGAGAGGTCCTGCCTAACCTCTGTGTCATATCATGTGTTTGTTGCATATATATTTGTTTATTTTGTTTATTCTGTATCGGGAAAGGGCTTGATTCCCCCTTGTGGTGAGAAATCCTATACCCGGATTTGAGTGCAACATAAGATAGGATGGAGGATGTCTTCCCGGTGAAGGCCCTCTAATCTTGGTTTCCAAGTCTACTCTTGGGGTTTGCCTGGCTGGTTGTGATTAACTGCGCCACTGCATTCCGAGACTGATTTGTACCAGGAGGACCTAGAAACACATTAACCCCACTTAAAGCCTTTTTTAGGACGTAGAGCGGTGATTACGGAAGTAATTGTCACGCAGATACTACACTCAGAGAAAACTCTCTTATAGATACCAGTCAACGTATCTTTGAGGTTGAGCAAAAACTCTGAGACCCCTAGAACCCGTTCTACAGGTACAAAAATCCTTAACCTTAGTTTACCATTGGGGCGGGAGACTGCGTTTTGACTTCATGACCACTATACCCTTCAACGCCATGTTTGTTTAAAACTCTTGTGTGTGCATTCATGCATTCATGCATCATTCATTAATAAACAACCAAAACAAAAAGAGTCTTTTTCGAGTCGTTTTTCAAGGAAACTAAATAACGAACGTTTTGAACTTCAGAGAGAAAGAGAGAAACGGAGAAAGGACTTAAGGATCTATACCATGGATTATGGAAGAAAGAGAGCTAGGAAATACACCTTCAAGATTCCCCAGGTCGAGGAACTGGGAAAGCTCGGAAAACTGGTGGTCAACCCCCAGGCTTTCAAGGAGAAGTATGGAAAACTTCTGCCTTTGCTCAATACCAACATGGTGGATGGGATCCTTCCCACCTTGGTACAGTTTTACGATCCAACGTATCACTGCTTCACCTTTCCAGATTAT